>NW_020221670.1:41535-119841 GCF_003070985.1 Temnothorax curvispinosus
CACACACACACACACACACACACACACACACACACACACACACACACACACGTTTAGCGCGGTTTTTATCATCCGTAAAAACGTGATCTAATTTTATGGACGACGCGACGGTTCTCTATATCTATTTATCAACGTAGCCGCGGATACGTTGATCTCCGTAGTAATTTTTTTCTGATTTTTTTCTCTCTCTATCCTTTCTATACGATAAAGCGGAACTAAAGAGAACCGAGCTAAACGCTTAAAACGTTTATCAAATTAATGGCAAGAATTTGTTGCCTTTCTATCAACATATTACATTTTAGATGATATTCGAACAATCCGGAATCTCATAAGATTGAAAATTAATGTTGGAAATATATTTAAATTTTTAAAACTTTAATTTAAAAAGATATTTTTTAATAAGGCAGGGAAATATCAAAGTAATTAATTTTGAGTATATACAATCTCTAGAGTGATATGTGATCAAGAAAGATCGATAAAATTATAAAAATAATATCAAAAGATCTTAAAATTTAACATACAAACGATACGTTACTTGCGTAAATGAACACACTTTTTATTTATAAAAAAATTATTAAGAAATCGAAGAATTCGACAGACATTAGGCAGAAGTTAGCGGACTTGACATATGAAATAAGTGTCGTGTTAAACTTTTGTCCCGCCTACAGCTTGCAAACATAATAAGAAACTAATAAGCAGTAATAATTTAACGCAGCAAAAAACCGATTATGGCACACAATATTGCTTGCGAAATTACAGCAACGTTAAAAATTTTCGTTTCTCTAAAAGATTGCAACGTAATTAACGTTTGTATGCAAGGACGTGGCTTTTTTTACAGTACGAACGAAACAATGTTTGCCGACATAAAATAAATATATACATATACTTATATAAATATGCGATGTTAACGAATCGAATCGGGGCCATGCATCCTGTAAGGAGGCACCTGCAAAGTATAGCATACTTTGACATTATAGAAGCGACAATCACACTATTGCAGATGAAAGTGACGTCAGAGGATGAATCACCGATTGGAAAGCCGAAAGGAAAATGGTAGACAGTCTACCGTAGACTTTCCTTCTACCCTTATCCTTCTTCGTCACATGTGAAGGAAAAGTCGCCGTCTAATTGTGTTCGCGAGCATTTCTCGGTGTCTTGATAAAGCAACCGCAACTCTTTTACGAGTTTTACCAATAATTGTGAACCTCGCGCGTCCTTGGCTCCGTGCGTACGTGCGAACGAGAACGGGGTTCGCTAGAACGCGAACGCGAGCTATTGTTATTTTGCAACGGCGCGAGCGTTTAACGCGACTCGAAGGCTGCTCCTTGCGATTCCACTTTTCCCCCGTCACGGTCACGAGAGATCGCGATATTATTGCACGGCCTCTCATTGACGCATATAAATGATGAATGTTTAATATTAATTAATCCCGTTAATTGCCCGGACTCGTTACATATATATAAATATAAATTCTTCATTAATATAGATATTTTTGACGTGACATTTATTAAATCCTTGGATGACCCGGCGGGGAGATTTCCCGGATGAATCATCCGGCTCGGCGGTTATCTTGATCGGCGCTCTCGATATACGAATTGTAATTCTGACGTAATTTCCGATGAGAGGGAATCGCCGCTGCACCCGGCAGCTTTTCTTCCGGGGATTTCCAGACTCCCAGATTCTCTGAACTCGATCGGAATGAAGCGCTCGCCCGTGAGAGCGCGACGATGAACGAACACAGGGAAAACGCAAGCGGTTAGCGGAAACGCTTCGCGGGAAAGAGCCGGAGGGTACTGGAGGGAGACGTCCTTGGTTGACGCAGTCAACGTTAATACGTATAAAGGATACCGTCCTCGTCGCCGCGGGTACAGACCAAGTCGGGCCGAGCTTGACAGTCATGCCCGTTAACGAGGATACCTCTAACGACCCCACATTGGCGCGGACGAAACTCGGGAGGGCCGGTGATCCACCCGCGGGATCCCGGCGGAAGATGTCCGGGGAACGTCCGCAGGTGGATCTACCGGACTCCTCGTCAACCCCGGCTCTTCCGGCTCTCCCGGCTCTCGCTAACGGCACTGAGGAACGAAGGGCAGCCGAGAAACGGGACTTCCGCAGCATGCCGCGTCGAGACGCTCATGAGAAGCTCTTCAGGGACTTCTTTGAGCTCGTGTTGCAGCGTGCGGTGTTCCAGGTAAGGCCGAAACTTAAAAAAAGGATATATTTATTTCATTCTTTTATTTAAGCACAATAATCCTAATTGAATGAGACAATATTAATTTTATATTAATTTTGTAAATATGTAGGATGTTGGAAATTCCGAATAGAATTTATGCGCAAGTTTGTTAAATAGATAATAAAAAAATTAGGAAAGAAAGACAAAGACTTAACACTGGTATAGAATAAAATATTACGTTGTTCTACGTTTTTGCTAATTTATATATATTAATTTATATTATATTTATATATAATTAACTTATATTAATTTATATCGTTAAATTTTTAATTTACATTAAATATATGTTATATATGTATATATAGAAAATATCTATGTTTAGGTATATTTTTGTATTACCTACATATATATATTTTTTTATTCTATATAATTTTTTCCTATAAAGATTTATTCTATAAAATTTAATTTGAACGCACATCTGCTCCGCATCTAATAATAATATTATTCCCTTCTATTCTGCCTACTTGAATTTACATATCTGTCTCTATAGAGAATGCTATCACTTATTGGATTGATGCTATCACGTGTTATCATTATTCTATTGCAGTGATATCAAAAGCGGTATCACGAATGCGCGATTTCGCAATGTTGCAAGAGAGAAGTGAGAATCTCTGGAAAATTACACTTTCTGGATACCTACCAGATTTTTGCTTATAATGACCATAAATGCGTTAATAGCCAGTACAGATCCTTAATATAGCCAATACGGATGTCACATGATTGACGCGCGATTAACGTTGCATTTTTATGCTAATGCCATTCCATTCATCACAAATACGACGGAATTTACATCGTTTAGCGAGTATAATAGCGGTATTAGTAGCAAATTGCAGTAACAACGAATGACTTGGCGGCAATTAAATCGCCAGTATTGATCTCATTATCATGCCGTGCTCCTTGGCAAATCAGACGCAAATCACATATAAAGTTGACCAGGGACACGTGAGAAAAAACGTAATCCTTAGCGAGAACGCATTGTCTCGCGTTCCTCGAGAAATCCAGCGTATTCTGCGAATTCGTTTATTAATTCCTCGAGGAATTCACGATTACTTTTCCTTAACGAAAATTCTGTTAAATTTCTTGTATTTTCTTTGTTATTATAATTTTTTAGACATTTCACGTGATTATAAACATCAGACTAAAGTACTATTAAAGTAAAACTCACCTAAGATTAAACGACGAACAAGATTTCACTATCCATTTCGCAGAAAGCGGCGTTGTTTCGATCTTTAATATAATTCAGGAGCTATATTTCAATATTTTCGAAAGTTAAATCCGAATTACACTAAGAACTCGTCGGTAAATACATTGCGAAACTGCACTATCCTTCATAATATTTAGACTCTTGAAATTAAGGATGATCTTGGAAATTTTTTATTGATTTTTTTTATCGCTAAAAGAGTCATCAGAGTTAATAGTTATAACAAACAGCAGGATAGTTTGCGTGAAAAGAAAATCACGTCGATTTACAATATTTACATCTGTCCACAAGAATTGAGAGACAAAGAGCGATTATTTTTGAAAATCCAGCCCGGACCGTAAATGGCATTTTCTCTAATTGATTGTGTATCCATACTATTCCATACATCAATCCTGTTTCACTTATTTTATTATTGTTTAACATATTTTTTATCCGTATGTTATATATTATGCTTTGTATGTGTGTGTACAGTCCACCTCCGGAGAGAATCGTGTGGTCGAATGGGTGGATCCTCGCGACCTGCGCTCCGTAGTCGATCTCTCGTTGACAGCCGAGGGTGTCAGCCACGAGGAGCTGTTGACGCTGACGAGCGACATCATCAAGTACAGCGTGAAGACGGGCCACCCGCACTTCGTCAACCAGCTGTTCTCGAGTCTGGACCCGTACGGGCTGCTGGGTCAGTGGTTGACCGACGCACTCAATCCGTCCGTTTATACCTACGAGGTATCCCCGGTGTTCTCCCTGATGGAAGAGGACGTGCTGCGGGAGATGCGCGCCGTCATCGGCTGGCACAGCGGCGAGGGCCTCTTCTGTCCCGGCGGCTCCATGGCGAACGGATACGCCATCAACCTGGCGCGTCACCATAGGTGATTATTTACCGGTTACTTTTCAAGGTATATTACTAGGAAATCTATTATATTTTATTATATTTATATTTATATTTATCTATTTATATTTATCTATTATATTTATATATATATATATATCTTTGTTATATATATATACACTGTTAAATATTGAACGAAATTTAAATTAATACCTTGAGTTAAATAACATTTGATTATTTTTAACTACCATGCATGTGCGCCGAAATTTATTATTTTAACTCAAAACAGTAGGTATTATTTTAACATTTCATTGGTTAATTAAATTAATGACATATACCTATTGAGTAAAAGCAGTGGCGACCTATATGTAGGAATAGTTAAAAATGACTCAAATTGAGTATAATTTGACACTACGAATTTAACAGTGTATAGTTCTTTTTCTTCATTTAAATTATTGTCATCGTCGCTTGTCATCGTCAAGACTAAACGCGAATAAAGTGGGTCGTCATTAATTTCAGATACCCGAACCTGAAGCAATCCGGATTATCGCAGATGCCGCGGCTGGTGGTGTTCACGTCGGAGGACGCGCACTACTCCGTGAAGAAGCTTGCCGCGTTGCTGGGCATCGGCTATGACAACGTGTACCTGGTCAAAGTCGACTCCTGCGGCAAGATGGTGGTCTCCGACCTGGAGGCGCAGATCGCCCGAGCCGTCGAGGAGGACGCCGTGCCGCTCATGGTGTCCGCCACCGCTGGTACTACCGTAATAGGCGCGTTTGATCCCCTCAGGGAGATCGCGGAGGTCTGCAAGAAGCACGGACTGTGGTTCCATGTGGATGCCGCGTGGGGCGGCGGTGCACTCGTTTCCGGGACGTACCGCGGCCTCTTGGACGGCGTCCAACTCGCCGACTCCGTCACCTGGAACCCTCACAAGCTGCTCGCCGCGCCGCAGCAGTGTTCCACCCTGCTGCTCCGTCACGAAGGTCTCCTATTTACCCTTATACTTTTTTTCTTATTTTTCGTATATATACTTGTATCTCTTCATTTTTATTTATTTTATTTAATATATAGAAAAGATAATTCTTTTTTGCAGTTGTTTCAATTTGTGCTAAGAGATATCTATCTCTTAACATTACAACAATCTTATATCTTACAGAATTAAAATATTTAATATACAATATATATATGTCAATTTTAATATTAATTAATTAATTTATACATTAAGCATATGATACAATTTTATTATTCATTATTAAATCATAATTTTTTTTGTCAATTACTTTTAAGCGTAATCGAAGAGAAATATAATTAAAATAGCAAAAAAAAAACTGTTTATCTCAGGATATCTTTTTTTATATAATTTAAATTATGATATTGCGTAAGTGTGATATCTCGTATAACGGAGTTTCACCCTTAGGTTTGTTGCAAGCGGCGCACGGTTGCGGAGCGAGCTACCTTTTCCAGAACGACAAGTTCTACGACGCGTCGTTCGACTGCGGTGACCGGCACGTGCAATGCGGTCGCCGCGCTGACGTTGTCAAGTTCTGGTACATGTGGAAGGCAAAGGGCACACGCGGCCTCGAGGCCCACGTCGACCGCGTGTTCGCGCTCTCGCGCCACTTTGCCGATCTCATCAGGACGCGCGACGGCTGGCGCCTGCTCGTCGAGCCGGAGTGCACAAACGTTTGCTTCCGCTACGTTCCGCCGTTAAAGAGGCACCTGGTCGGCCAGGAACTCGATCAGGCACTCCACAAGGTGCACAGCACTCGAATCTACTTGATCTGAACGCGTTTTTGTTATGCTTAGATGTAAAGCGATGAATTCAAAAAATTAAGCAAATTATTTTGTAAAGTTCTATTTGGAATGACGAGATAATGAATCTAAACGTTCTAATTTTCCACATTGTTGATTGAAGTATTCATTTCCAATTGTGTTATTTTTTTAGCTCTCGCATTTCGAATTTCTAATTTATTTCGTTCTATCTTGCTAGTTTCCGTGTATCTTAATTTTATTTCGACAAAATTTCGTTGCAGATCGCGCCGATGATCAAGGAACGCATGGTCCGAGCCGGAACGATGCTGATTACGTATCAAACGTTGAGAGATATGCCGAACTTCTTTAGAATGGTGCTGCAGAACTCGGGGCTAACTGAGGCCGACATGAAGTTCTTCGTCGACGAGATAGAAAGGCTCGCTGCGGATCTTTGATTAATTTAAATAGCAAATATTGTACATAGCGATGTAGAATGTGTATGTATGTATTATTATTGTAAGAGATAGTTGCACTTGGTAAATCAACGTGACCGTTGAAAGAAAACGATCAATGACGTCTTTCTTTTTCCTACTCAATTTTAATTTATGCGCACCGCATTCAATTTTAATTATATATTATAGTCTTCTGCATTCCTTTTACATCAAGGCAAAATTAGTTCTTTATTATTTTCCTCCTCTTCAAAACTCTTTCATATACCTCTGCGAATTAACAGTAATCAATTTAGAACTTATACATTTAGAGCAAGCGAGTGAAAGAGAGAAGATATTGTACGCACAACAAAATTTCATTCTGTACATGTGTTGTAGAGTTGCAAATGATAAAGAAAGTATAATACTTTAGAGAAGAAATTATAATTAGAAATTGAGTTGGGAAAGACCAAGGAATTGCGTGAGAAAAAAAAACGGCAGCCTGCCTGCAACAATATTCAATCTTTTTTCTTGTTGACTATTACATAATATCGATTGTTGTTGGCATAACAATAATTACCAGATATTTACAAATATTCTTCAGCAATGATTTACATTTACATACAACAAAATGTAAAGTTTTTTGACGATTTCTACACAACTCAATAACAACGTCGTATGCGATAACTGGTCTCTCAGTAATGAGTTATTAATCGTAATAAAAATAATTTACGTTTGCGATGCGTTTGGACTGGCAATCAGTCCTCACGCAGATATGCACAGCCTCACAATATGCACAGGCGATCATTCGTTATTAATTCCTATTTCTATTCTATATAATCTCAATTTTTCCAACTGAAAATTTATTATTTAACTATATTCCTTAAGGAATTTGATGTGGAATTGCTTCAGTGCTTCGAGCATTGTTTTGATTTTTTCCTTTTGCGGCAGTATCGTGGTCCGGAAATGGTATGTGCCAGGTAGCTGGCCGAAGCCCGAACCTGGGATCACGCAGATCCCAGTGTTCTCTAACAGTTGGAACGCATAAAAAACGTCTGGTTCCTGCTTCTTCGCTCGCGCCGCCTCAATCGCCTTCGGTGGCAGCTCGAAGCGCGGGAACACGTACATCGCACCCATCGGCGGATTTGCCTGAAAAAAAAGGCAAAGACATTATAGAAATAATCGTACGCAGCTTTTGTTCTCACGAAAGGACAGTCACCTTATATCCTGGAATACTATTGAGTGTATCGACGACGAGCTGCGATCTCTCTGCCAAGGAGCGCAGCGTTTCCTTCTTCTCCTTCTGGAATTGCTCATACGATGGCTCATTCGGTCGCGGAGGATTCGTCACAACGCCCATTACGACCTGACCGAGCACGGTAGGACACAGCATCGCGGAGATCGACTTCAACAGCACTTTCATCACTTCCGGATCCATGTTGATGATCTCGCCGTAACCGCCGCGGATTCCGCACTCGCCCATATATCCTAAAAATAAAAATATGTTAGCACGAAATGTTCTCCGAATTTTCCGAGAAAGAAATCTATTCATGAATTCTTAACTTGAAAACCAAGATTTAATGTCTTCTCAAATCAAATATCGATGTTCGATATTTCAATTAAAAGAATAAACTCGTGAATGTATAATTTAACCCTTTGACTGTCAATGACGGAAACTCCACACACAAAATTGGCCCGGGACTGTTCATGACGGAAAAATCCGCACATTTAAGAAAATATACTTTTAACGGAGCAATTGGAATAGATTTGAATTTAGCAACCCCAATATCTATATGTTTTTGGGATTGCTGAATTCAAATCTGAAATCAAAGTTGCGAAATTTAAAATGGCGGATCTAATATGGTGGACTGAAAATATAAAAAATTGTTCGATTTGCGTAAAAATTTATATTAAAAAGTTTTTGAAAAACCGCTGATTTTAAATTCAACAATTTAAAACGGCAAATTTAATATGATGTAAAAAATTCAAAATAAGATTTAATTGCATAAAAAGTTTTTTTAAAAGATTTTTGAAGCGGCTGATTCCGTTTTTTAAATTAAAATGTATTAATAATTTAAAATAATGGATTTATATTATGACGGCCAAATAATTTAAAATATCGCTCAGTTTGCATAAAAATTAATTTAAAAGAATTTTTATAAACGTTTCCGTTTTAAATTTTAAAATTTTAACCTCAAATTTTTAGACTTAAAAAAACCCAGAAAGCACCTTTTTTATAATTTTATTTACTCTTTTGTTAAAACCATTTTTGGCCCACAAGTATTTTTTTCGCCTAACAGCCAAGGGATTAAGAATTCAATGTCCCTTATGCCAGTATTTATAGTCGGTTCTTATATTTATAACCATCTTCAGTACAATCTTAGGATGTCATTAACCAATCACAGAACTGTAGCATCTTAAAATATTATACTTAAGACGGTCTTGAAATAAGATCTGACTATACCTATATGAATATACCGGCCATAAATTGCCAAAAAATGTAACATTTTAAATAAATTGCTTTTTGTGACTCCTAACGAGTTATTATATTCCTGATTCCATATCTTTTCTCACGCACCTTTCGAGATTGACATAAACGACGCGAGTTCCATCTTCGAATACGGCTCGCCCATCTCTGTCATGACTTTCTTGAAGGAATGGAACGCACTGTCCTTGTCGTATATGTTGTCCTGATAGACCTCGTCGGCCAGCAAGAACAGATGATTCTTATAAGCGAACTGGATGACGTCTTCGATGTTTTTACGAGTCAATACTTGACCAGTCGGATTACCAGGATTGATCACTACTAACACTCGAGGATTACACGTATCCTTGACCTCTCTTAGAGCTCGTTCCAGCTCGTTGATCTGCAGCGACCACTTGTTGTCCTCATCCAAATAGTATCCAATCTGGGCGAGACCGAACTCCGTCAGAGTTGCTGAGTACAAAGGATATTGCGGAATCGGGATCAGCACGCCGGATGGCTTGCCATTGATCCTTTCGTTGAATAACTTCAGGAATGACTGGAAAGGAAAAATTCGAAATCAGACAAGGATGCGATAAAGAAAGAAAAAATATAACACTAATAGCTAGTATCGCATCAGTCTGTCTAAAATACTAAAATTTGCCAATTTTAATTTTATATACCGCGTATTATATAAAACTCTCTATAATACATGTATATGTAATAATATATACAGGGTTTCCTAATAAGTGGGAAGTATTACAGTGATGAATTTAGGATAAAAAAAATTAAAAAAGTTTACATAAACATATATCCTATTTGACCTTTGTTTCCGAGTTATAAAACCATATTTCTGTGCTCCAGCAATTTACAGCTGCTTACCTTCATACGAAGTGCTCGAAATGGTCATATTTGGTTTGTATTTGTAAACAGTACTCAATATCTCCTAAATATTTCCCGACTTTGTTGACTTCACAAATTCTATTGAATAAATTATTAAGTGCTTCTAGCAAGAAAACAAACTGAAGTGCGTAAACTCAATTAATAGAATGTGTGAAATCAACAAGGTCGGGAAATATTGCAAAGATATTGAATATTGTTTACAAATACGAACCAAATGTGGTCATTTCGAGCATCTAGAACGTTAAGCAGCTCCATATTACTGGAGTACAAACATGTAGTACAAACATGGAGTACAAACTATAACCCGTAAACAAGGTAAAATACTTGTTGATGAACTTTTTTCATTGTTTTTGTGTCCTGAATCTACCACTGCAATAATTCCCACTTATTAGGAAACACCCTGTATGTGCTATTCTCATAAAATAACTTTTTATTCTTGTTACATAGAAAAAAATAATAATAAGATTGCAAAACTTTTCAACTTTTTCTTTACTTAAAATTATTTTTTACTTTTACATCTGTCAATCTATTTGCAGAATATTACTAAATGATTAGATTATTTCCAAATGATTGCTTCCAATTTTGAATAACGAAAAGACAAAAAAAGATGCTTCGAGTCTGCGTACCTTGATACCGTCGGAAGCGCCGTTCGAGAGAATGATATTGTGGTAATCGCAGGGGATACCGCCATCGCGTTCCTGGATATAGCGTGCAATATCTTTGCGAATAATCTCGATGCCGGCCGATTCCGAGTACGAGCCCACGCTGCCGCCCTTGCAGCCTTCCAGGACCATCTGGGCGCGAGCCTTCACATCCTCCGGGTAACTTGGATCGTTCAACAGATCCGGCGAAACCGTTAGAGTGAGCACTTGCCGCAGGAACGAAATGGGTTGCTGGCCCATCGCATGGGCATCGCCCACATTCGCTTTAATCACCTCTTTAAAAGGTTTTTTAATACCCTACAAAGAGAAATGATCTCAAATTCAATCGCAATCCTCGTATTTATTTTTCAAACATTTCCAAATGGCTATAAGCTACACTCTGCTACACAAATCGGATTTTTGTTGAAACGGAAGGTGAAATTTTATTATTTATTATTCGAATCTTTAAAGCGAAAATGCGATTCTTATTTCCAATCGCTTATATATACAATTCAAATAACTATTTATATTTTTCAGCTGTTGTTTCTGAGAAAAATCGATACCTCAATATATATATTGATTCATTAATAAATTAAGTAAAATAATATTTCTAACAAAAAAATACTAAATATTTTTGTATGCGTAATATACCAAAAAATAGAGACTGTCTTTGTTAGAGGAAACAATTACATCTTTTTAAACTGGGTAATAAACTTTGCACTATGAAACTACGTCACCGACGAGCGTTACGCAATTGTATGTAAAACCGACGCGAGAAACGCGAGAACACGTACGCATAGTAATATATGCATATTATTCATCGCATAATCGCATTGGTGAATAAAACGAGTATCTTTTTTTCCCAACAAACCGGCTGTTCGCATTCGTGAGAAATTGATATTCCTATTTTTAAAATGCATCTTCTTTTTACGTGAATGCACATAAAAAGAAGTCTTTCCGAGACCCTGAGTCACCTGGATGCTCCAAAATCAACGGAATCAGAACCGTGCGTCTTAAACATACGTCTCTAAAGAAGTGTGTTTATTTCGAATACACTCTGTATATCCGTAAACGACATAGAACAGTTTCAGAAACTCGAGAAGCGGAAGTCGTTTACGAGGATACGTTATTCTGGGAGATAAAAGCGCGTGTATCTCATCCCTCTCGCCTTCGACATTCTCAATTTCAGTAGATGTATCTTTTTCAATAATTGATTTCTGCATTTTGTTTTCCATGGGTGTGCAGTACGTGCGTTCCTGCTAGCAATGGCGTAGCCGTATATCCTGAGTTAGATAACGTGATAAGAGGCTACCATATGTGTCCAGTCCGTATATGTATATATATACATATATATCATCGAAATAAAAAGGAAAGCCGTTCGCTCGTGGCAATCAACGTCGTTACGTTCTCATGTTCTCACGTTCGGCGACACGAAAGTCTGAAAACCGTCATATCACCGATTGTAATGTTACATGAAATAATATGTTGACTACAATTATGCGTCAAACTAATATGCATACATATACCGATACACGTTATCATATACTTCACGCATTAATCTCTTAGATAAGAAGTTTGCGCACGTTAAGTTTAATTGCTTCCACCAATTTAGACGTTCTACTGTAATTGTCTAAATTCAATTATTTGTACGAGAGATAAATTAGATGAATACTTACAATTAGATGTAAGTAACTTCGTCCTATTAAGTACGTTCTATTTTTTTTTTATTTACTTATTACATACTTAACTGATTTCTTATAGTCTTTTAATATGCTAATTTATTACACGGCTTATTTTTAGAATAGACAAGTCACTAATCCATATATCTCTAACAAAATATAAATAACATCCGAAATATTTTTTCACAGCTTTAACAGCACGATTTTGCATTTAAAAGCGTGGGTTTAAGATTGAGATTTCGAACAACAGACTCTCTAATTTTAACATCGCCTTTTTTATTAATCATTAATTTCCGGTTAGTTCTTGCTCAATGTCAAGAATCCCGTCAAATATATCTAGCGTTATCTTTCGGCTTTATTTACGTTTTCTTTCCCGGGAACGCGCTTATCTTTTATCTCTCGCGTGTGGGGAATAATAAAGCGCAATTTTGAAATAAAACGTATCCTCCGCTCGTGCTCATCCGAGCTCGATTCGCACTTCAAGTTAGAGTTTCAATTAGCGATTAATATTTCCCTTCTCTTCCTCCTCTTCTTCTCCCCCTCCTTCATCTTTGATACTTGGCGTTTCACCATGACAACCTCGCGTCTGCCACCGCGAGCCCATCCCTCTCCCATCCCTCTCTTTCTTTCGTTCACATTCATTCCGTTTACATTCGATGTAACTTGTAACTCATGTAACTAACCCGCTGCGCGCCCGCGTTCCATGCACTCTGCTATATGTATATATTTGCCGCTATAAAATCGCGCCTTTTTTTTTTACTCGCGCTCAGCGGGAATTTTCACTCTCTAGCCCTGGAGTGCAGACATATCGTCCTTGGACGACTCGCTGGCTCCAGTTTGGCTTGTCCTGATCCTTACCTTTTTCAGCTCCTTCTCGATCTCTAGCGCCCTAAGGAGCAGCGGCCCGCGCACCGCGTACTCCATCTTCCGCAGGTTCTCGAAGACGTTGTCCGGGGTGAGGACCTTGCCGCGCGAACTCGCCGCGGCGACCGCCGCCGCGCTCGATGCCATGTCGCGACACTGAATAACCGGCAGGAGTGGCTGGACTAGCATCGGCATGGAGGACACCGGCACCGGCACGTCCGCCATCCCTACCCCTCGTCCAATCAGCGCCCCGCCGCCGCTACCGGCACTCTGTCTCGCCGTCGCCGCCGCCGTCATCGTCTTCGTCGGCCATCCGCCGGCGATCACGGCGTTCCGCAGACACGCGTGCGACATGTTTAGTTACCCTCCTCGTTCTCTTTCTCGTCCTTCTGTTCCTCTCCCTCTCTCTTTCTCTTTTCCACCAGCGAAAGAGGACCCGCGGCGCCGCGCTCTTTCTCTCTGTCACTTTCTCTCTCTTTCTCTTGCCTGTCAAGAGCATAGAGATATAAGAATAGAGTGCGCGAGCGAGCTGAAAAAGCGATATAGGAATAGAAAGAGAAAGCTGCGCAGAATAGAAAGAGAAAGCTGCGCATGGGCCCCTTCTGTCTTTGTTTCGCATGCACGCGTAGACAAAGACAGAAAGGGCCTATATGCAGCGTTCTTTTTCTATTCCTATATCGCAGCCTCTTACGTGCTAGCATATGACTCGCGCACTCTATTCTTATATCTCTATGGTCAAGAGTGTCAAGATGAAGTCCAATCGAGCGGATATTACGCTGGATTACGCGGAACAGGCGGATCACCAATCACGGGACCGTTCCGACGGAATCTTGGGAAGAGTCTATCCAGAACGATCCCGATTGGTGTGATACGCTCGTTCCGCTTTCGCGTAATCTTCGGCTGACAATGAGGCGGCTCGATTGGACTTCATCCTCACTCGTTAACGCGTACAGCTTTCACTCCTTCCGTTCGCGTTTTCCGCGTGGCCGATCCTTCCGTTCCTCGACTCCGCGTCGAAACGACGAGTGGCGGAATCGAGGAGAGTCGAACGAGAATCGTCGACGCGGAAATCGCACACACGCACGCACGCACGCATGCAACACCACGTTGTCGACTCCCGGAGCGATCGCCGCGGGTCGCGGACAGTGGCGGACTGAGTGCGGATGAGGGGCGGCGGGGAGGAAAGTGGTGAAGAACGCGATGGGAAAGGGGAGGAGAGTCGGGCCAGCGATGCTGACGGCGGTGACGAAGTTCGAATAGTTCGATCCAAGTGCCACGCCACCTGGAAACGTCGACGTCGACGTTGATGATCCGGGCAACGGAGGACGACCCGCGCGAATACGAAACAAGCCGGCTGGAGCGACTCGCTGTCCCTGCAAAAGAAATCCCAGTCAGAAATGATTGGTTGAATCAACGTCGATTTGACGTTGACGCGTCGATGAATGACACCGATGTCGAATACTGCGTTGACACTTTTGCCATTTATTCCGACCTCATTATATTTTTATTTTTATCAGAGATGTGCGAAGTGTGCAAACACTGCGAACTATTCGAATACAAATCGGGTGAGATTCGATTCGATTCGACATCAAAAATCCTTGATTTGCACATAAGTTTTTATATTAATCAAGCAATTACGAATATTTCTATAAGAGTCTTATTAGAGTCAATTCTATGTCGAATCGACGTAAAATTAAAATAGAGAGTATATATAATTTTATATATTCAAACAGTGTACGTCTTTCGCACGTTATTCATATGGAATGAAAAAATCGATAAGTATATAGCCAAACCGAAGACCGATCGTTTTACGAAGGTTCGCGCGATCGTCAAAGCTGTCTATGGCTACATTCCAATATTCATTGCAAGTACTGAAAATCTATAACTTACGTAACGTACTGATAGTGAATATCGGAACGCAGCCTATGCAATGCAGTATCAATTTTACGATCGTCTATTATGATCGTGTGATGTGTACGCACATTTATGACATCTACGATAACGTTCGATTTATATTTAACACTATAATATATACGCTTCCATTGCTATCATTTGCGTTCGGTCGTTCACGCGAGCGATAATTGCGAGGAAAAAAAATGCAATTTCGCAGCAATATACAAGATTGTTATTTCGTAAATATGTGTGCTTATTTTAGGAACGTTTATAACAAATCATGAGTGTAATATATATTTTGTGGGCTAGATTAGAGATTTATTCCGTTTAGATGTAGAGAAAGATATCTTCTTGAGACCTTTCAACTTTCGTTTTTTCTTCGATAAATAACATAAGGTCAAATGGAACTGTGTCACTACACACATTTTTGTGAAAAACATTTCATGCGGCAAACGTTTTCGCAAACATATTTCTCGCGATAATTACCGCAAGTCCAAAATCAATATTGCCAGAAGATTACGCCAGCCGGTTTTCGCAGTGGCGCGGAAAGTATGAAATGACTTTCGCGACGGCACTAATCGCCTCTCCGAAGATCAGCTTGAAGTAAGCGAACGAGCGAGCGATCCGCGAAGCGCGCATGCGCGCGCGCACATTTCTCGCTTCTTCCGCGAATCGGGAATCGATAACACCGAACATATAGATTCCTCGGGATTAACTTGGACAACAAACTTACTGGAAAGCCTCACATAAAATATTTAATAAATAAAGGCAGACGAATCGCCAGCATTCTAACGATGTTGGCGGGAACAAAATGGGGATCTCACCCACGTACAATTACTACTCTCATTGGCTGCATTCGGGGAGCGCGCTATTAGCGCTATTTGCTTATTCTATCCTTGTTTTACATTTAATAAGCGATAAAGATAGAATGATACAATAGCGCTAATAGCACGCTCTCCGAATGCAGCCATTATATCGAGCAGTTTTTAGAGGGGCAATTGAGTACGGCGCCGTCGTCTTTCAGCTCAAAGGAAACAAACAACTCTTTTTGGCTCTCCAGCGCCTTCAGTGGAAGTTGATCCGCAATGCCATGGGTTACCGTGTCTCAACATATCAACCCCCATCAACGTAATTTTGGACGAAGCCAAAGAACCACCCTTAATCCAACGCTTTTCTTACCTTATTCACAACTATTTAGTAAAATGTTTTTCTTGTAGATTTAACCCGGTCATCGACAGTCTCGGGTGATCCCTATCAGGATGCAGACCACGTAATATTTAACTGTATTTTAACCCGTGACCAAACGACACCACTTTATAAATATCTTCAAGAAAAATTTCCAACTTATTCCACGGACATCTTTTCACTTCTCAAAAATTCGCCCTCTAAGTTATGTCGCTTAATACTCGCATTTTTCAGTTCATGTAATCTTTATGTTTAAAGATTCCCGCCTTACTCTACCTCCTTTACATATAAACAGCTTTTGCTATCTGCCGAGTTCACTTTTGGAGAATTGTATAATGGCCGATGCTAACCGATAGGGTATAGATGTGCCAAAACAAGACGAAGAAGAAGGGAATCGATAATCACCCACGGAATCGGTGACTCTTGAAGCGAATTCGAGAGGCGGAAGAGTGGCATTAAAATTTTAATTTGTTAAATTCATTTTGGACGCAAGATTGCGTTTAAAATAGATCTTGCCATTCACAAATTTGCGTTTTCCTTCTACTCCTTCTATCCCTCAATCTTGCGCTGTTCTCGAGGCTGTTCTCTTATCTAGTGATTTCTATATCCAATTAAATGCATGCATATATGTTAAATCCAATTTTTTCCAATGATTATAGAAATAAGAGACGCATGCAATAATATGACGAGAGAGTATGACAAATGTAAATAGCGACAGAAAATGCGTAGACAAGAAGTCTACATATATTCTCTTTCCAACTGCACTTTTTTGCATTTTTTTCTATAATCATTCCTTTATCTCTTAACACTTGTAATGCTATCCCATTTTGTATTAACGATGTCGGCCATCGAAAACATTTTAATTATTATCAAAAAGATGTCGCAAAGAAAAATGACATTTTTCAACGATTTAAGATACCGACGGAAAAATACAATTAACATATTCGAGTGCAAAAATATTAAATAAAAATAATATGAAAATATATTTTTAAAATTTCTTTTTTTCGTGCATTTCTTATCTATGTGAAAGCAAATTTTTAACAGCTTTTAACAGAAAATACAATACTGTAACTTTGACAATATTATATATAACATTTTTTAAAAATATATCTTTTAAAATTGATAAACATTTTCTAAAACAATAATGGATAACAGAAGCTTCAATTGTGTAATGATAAGCGTCTTATGTCTATTATTACTAGTTCCTAAGATACAGTGTTTAGAAAAAGTAGTATGGAAAAATTTTATAATGTCTAATTTTTTAATCAGATACAATAAGTTATTAGCAGTTGTACTATTAAACACGTCAGTTAAATTACTTTATTAAAAACTTAATAAATCAAATTGCTACTGTTATTTTATACCTAAAAAAATATATTGTTCCTCTATTTAAAACTTTAAACCTTGTTTTCTCTGAATTTATAATAATAGAGATATGATCTTTTACCTCTAAAACGTAAAGATATATATTTTTTTGAAACTTTTTATTATATAATACATACATGTGTACATATACATATCATACACATACGTTATTTATATACTTTAGTTTATTTCTTTGACCTTTTAAGATTTTTATGGTACACATTTCGCATGTAAAAAAAAATAAACGTACAATAACGTAACAAAGCAGGAAAGAATCAGACCTCGCGCTAATGCAATCGGGATCGTTATTGAGAACCTTCAAATGAAATGATCTGCGAGGTCACGATCGTTGTACTATGAACCTCAAGCAGTCGCGCCGCTTAATAAGTAAAATTATGAACCGATAGCCACGCACATGCCCCTGCGCGACCTTATCTCCCGTCTGATTGACAAAAGCCGCGAATATTAATCGCGAATAACAAGACGCGCTACGCCTCGTCATCGCCCGTGACGAAAATAATCTGCCGCGACGATATCGTGCGTCGGGTCGCCAAACCGTTTCCGACAAACGAGCGTATCCGCCGATCGCCAACGCGTGCGTCGATTAACGATTAAGCGCACGTTCCCGGCCGGACACTTCGAATGCGCCAGTCGATCTTTTGACCGATATATGGCGGGCATCCATGACTAGATCTTATATTTAAGATTGTTCGAAACCTCGGACAGTCTCAAGATTCCGTCCAACAAATGAAACGACCGTGTAACATTTCGAGCTATGAATAATTCCGTACATAATGCGTCGCGCGACATATTCGTCGCAAAGGGCGGTCGAAGGGTTCGCACGGCCCGAAGAGTGACTCACCCTTCTTCTCGACGAATTTCTCGCTCTCGGCCGCTCTCACACACTAACGAGACTGTCGCGATTCCGCATTTTCCGTATATCGCTCCTATCCTATCATATTTTTAGCGAGCGCATTATGTAAGTGCACGTGGGTAAGCAGGTAGTCGGGGGCACATCATCTCCCTCATCGGCTGAAACAATGGCATTTATGCAACGCTTTTATAAAATGAGAAACGACATAGCTGGAAGTTCGATCCCGATCGATAATATGTTCTTTTAACGCGCGACACATCGTCCACATCGATGTAATGAACTTTGACTCGAGAAAACGCCTCAGATTGACCACGAAAGCTCGAGTCACTTTTTTTCTTTATCAGAAACTTGATAAAATTACTCTTTTTAATTTTTAATATTAATATATTTTAATATCATATTTCAATATAAGCGTCACGCAAGAATGCCGTTAAGATTCATTTGAAATTGTAGAATTAAAGAATAAAATTTTGTTATATCAGAATAATTTACGAAAAATCGTTCATTTTTATTTCATTATACTTGCGATTTAAAAAATTAATTGTGACAAAAAGATTGGGAAAAAAAATATTGGAACCGCTCTCAAGCCTCCGTATGAGAAGATAAGATAATCGAAGTTGAATTTATCTTTGATAAAATTAATAATGCGCACAAATTAATATAAGCTTCCTCCTTTTTGCCAACGGTAAGTAAAGAAGGTGGACGATAGTGAATGTAAAATACGAAAGATAGCGACACTTGTCTAATTATTGTCTTTAGTTGCAGGATGGGCTTGTTCCTATAATGTCATCACTCAATAATTTTCACTTATTTTTTCAATAAAAAAGCATCTTCAGTAGGAAAATGTTTTTTGTTGTGATTTTAGACACCAGCTGGGTAGAACTAATTCAAGGCTACGTCTACTGTCTTTTGCAGAAAAAATCTCTCTCTTTCTCTCTAATCGCGGTACGTTTAACAAAAGTACTGCGTGAACGAGAATTAAATCGTATTATTAAAAGCGTCATAAAAGCGAACGAGACTGCCTGTTTACTTCCACTTTCCGCATTTAAAATGAAGTAAAAGCGTGTATTTTTAGTTTTTATGATGCGAAAAAGAAGCGATAAAAATGCGGCCGAATCGAAGCGAACCTAAAGATAACAAAAAATGTGGATGTGCATGGCCTTCGTATCTTCAAAATAAACTTTGATAACTTAATTATTTTTAATATATTTATACAATACACAATACATTATATAATCGCAGAGAATTCAGCCGACAAGGTTGTAAAATATCCCTCAAGTTTCAATATCCTATACGTAAAATCGTTTTGATCCCAAAACTGATTCGACGACATTGTAAATTATTATAAACCGTTGCAAGGATGATTGTTCATTTGACATTACATAATAATTACTTTGACGTTACGCTTTTACTTATTAGTGAGAAAGGTTCTATAATTCCGACCGTGACGCATAACCAATCAATCGTTGGTTTTTAATTGTAATGGCTTCAATGTGATTGCTATACATGTAATTCTTTGTGTTAATTGGCTCTTTATTGCTCTTTATCATTGTGTTTTCAATTGTAAATCTCAGAACCTCTGGTACCTCTGGTCTTCTCGTGCTCCTATATAAATTTTTATTCCGCACAGCGAAACATTCCTAAACGATTTAGATTGCACTTAAAGTTTTCTGAACTGTGTGTTTAATATCCAAAAGCAAAATAAAATGGAAATTTTTGCAGATTTCTCGTCGCGATTTTTTCGATTTTCTTTTCATCGGGGTAATATATATCTCGACGAATACGCGAGCATCTCCGCCGGTGACAAGAGTGGATTCGGCGCACCCTCAACGGGATTTCCCGTTGCACGCGACGCAAAAACTTCTCGTTCTTCTAACAGCTTAACTCGCCGCCGATCGCTATTTTTGGCACGGCGTACGTGCTTCTGCCGTGCCAAGTTCGCGCAAGTCGCAAAACGTTCCGCTCGTTCTCCGCCGCGACGAATCTCCTGTCGCGGTTCTGCCGTTGCGACGACGCTCCTCGCTTGTAATCGAGACAGATTCGCGCTCGCAAAATTTTATCCGATTGTACCGCGCCACCCGATCTGCGTCCCAAAATAAACATAACATTGAATTTTGGGAGACTAGAAAAAGAGATGCTCTCTTCACGACGTTTGAAATGCATATACAAACGGAACATGTCAATTATTTAAAAGAATCAATTCTCGTCAATAATCGTTTAAAGAGGTAAATATATAGGTAATATATTACGTTTCGATGAAATATCGTTGAATTTCTATGATATTCTCGCGAATAAAGCATGCAAGGAGAGAATATTTTTATACATTTCTTTCGACCATTCGCAATCCTGAAAGGGACATTCCTGTACCGATTGCACCCAACCATCTTTATATAGCGACAATGTCGCATATGCGAGAAATATCAACAATTTGCATGGTGACTGATAATATGTTTTCTTTCCGCGCCGTATGCTCGACCGCATCTGGGGAAGTCCCAGAGATGACAGGTAAATCGTATGCGTCAAATGCAAACAATTCGCAGGAATTTGGCAGTGAGTGTGACAACAGCTGCGTATGGCGGATGTTGTTATTAGCAGGTCATTGGTACTCGTGGTTGCGAATCTTCTGAAGTTTCTCGCAAATTCGCCCAAAACAATTTTTATCATAATCGAGCGGAGTGAAATTGGCGGCAGCAATATGGTATCGATAACGACGCGCCATTATTTTTTTCGCGTTTTTTAATTATTTCTCTCGATCACCAAGAGAGAGAATTCAACGAGTATTCAATAGATTGTATATTTGCACTCAACTGAAGAAACGAACAAGCGTATGATTTTAAGAGTAATATTGTAAGAATAAAAAATGAAAAAAATATAAAATACGAAATGAAATAATGTACGATGATAATGATAAATGGCGAACGCCGTGAAACTATATATATAAAAAATTTGCTAAAGATATTGCTCAACTTGACAATTACAGCATATTATAATATGTAAGAAATCCACTTTAAAAAAATTATTTGAAAATGTCTATTCAGATTATTCAATTGCGGTACTGTAATGTCACTTTGATCTAGTCTAGAGGAAAAGAACGAAACGGTTGTAAGATAGAACAGACTTTGTATTTTCACTGATCAATCTCATACAGTAGTCACACTTTCATCTCGTACATATATGTATACATATATATTTTTTTTTATCACACGCTTTCTCTCTCTCTCTCTCTCTCTTTTTCACGAATACGCAAACGCACACGCACAAATATTCTCACATTCTCTCATATCTTTCATATCAGAAAAAATACAAAATTTCCGGCTGGAAAATAGTGTCAGTACAGATACGCGAACAAAATGTCGTACAGACACAAGAGAAGATGAAGATAAAAGAAGTATCACACTATAAACGAGAAATCGAAAAAACAATGCGTTGCCCTTGTCCGTTCTTCATTCTTTCGTGATTCTCCGTAAAAGGAATAAATAAAGGGGCAAATAGAAGGACAAACTTTCTTAGGAAACTTCGAGATCCCCGTATATGGACCTTCGAATATGTTCAAGGTTCAGATCTCGGACGATTCGAATGGACTTTTCTCGAGCGTCGCGTATCTGAAACGTTTCAAGAATTCTAAACAGACGCTAAATCTGGAGTGCTGTATACAGGGTGTCCCGCCACAAACGCGTGAATTCTTTAAGGAATATAAAATCGATTTTTTTTCCTCAACAAAAATGTGGCCGTTTATTTTATCACCTCGTAATTTCCATGAACAATGGTATATGTAAACTACAGGCGTAGGCTTGTAGGCAGTAATTGTACCTATTAGAAGGAGAAAACAATGTTTTACAGGTGTTCTTATCTAAATTGGAAACATCGCCCCCCTTTCTTTTTTTGGGGATTTCGACACTGCAAAATTGAAAAGAATTTCAATTTCCTGTATTTGGAGCTTAGCAAACAGATTTGAATTTTGATTTTATAATCATATTTTATGACGTCCTGTATCTTACAGAAATTCTTTGAAAAAAAACGCTCTTTTTTTTAATAGAATTGCGTATAAAAATATTAGAATGATCTTGAGGAACTAGTGTGCAATCTGTTTACTATGATCACTTATGGGAAAACTATCTTTCAGCAACTTTTAAGTGTCTGTTAAGAGAGAACTGACTTTAATTTGCACTAAATTACGCACGCATAAATTAATATATGTCGCGGAACACATCCTGGATAAATTTAGAAAGAAGAAATAAGGGACGGAGAAATATGCACACATCGGTGTTCTCGACGGATATTCATGACTCTAAAGTTTGTATGTGCACATGCCTCATATACACATCCGTGCCACTTTGTATCGGCAGATGTACGCGCGATACGCAGAAAATTATTAGCGTCAACAACAAACACACTCGCGAACATGAAATTATCTCGCGGGCAGGCATACAATAAATTAGAAATCAATATTAACTTATCGTCATCATTGTCGTCACGTGTACGCTCTACGTGATGCTATATTGAGTATAATGACGTTATATACCTGCCAAACAGACCAATTTTTCGGTATCACATCGTAAAGAGCGAAAAATGTAAAAGAAAAACAAAATTCTGACAGAGTTAGACATGCACACTTTACATTATTCGCGTGTATTACTTTATAATTTAAATACAAATACATTTTTTCCTGCATTCTACAACCTGTAAAAATTACGTATTTGATTTGCGTACTATCAGTAATTTAGCGCGTTCTCTACACATAAGTTATTTTAAGTGAATACTTGTGGTATTACGATGTTAGAAAATTGGTCTGCTCAACAGATGAAAATGTAGCGATACTATGTTTCTCTTTTTAGGATGTTCTCCAAGTTACGCGCCTGAATTCGCGATAAAACTTAATCCACGCGATTTCGAGTTTATCTCGTACGAATCAGGCGCGGTCTCAATTTATCTCACAATCGTCCACGAGCTCGCAAATCATAAATAAATTAGAAGAAAAGTGAGAAGAATTATATATCATTGACAGGGAGAAAAATACGCTCGCTGTGCGTATTTCGACATATAGATTCTTTCTTGAAAAAGTATAACGGAACACGCGGATGTGCGGCCGTTTAAGAGCTTTAAATCGAAGGCCGTTTCTCCGAAGAAGCTAACAAACTTACGGTCGGTACCGTTTCTAGTTTGTTCTCGCTCGCGATATTCTATAAAAGATGAAGGCCTTGTCCTAAGGCAATGACGAGTAACTCACGAGACCGAAGGATTCGATTTCGTTGCTCGGCTCAAACGCGATTAGCTTGACTTTAGTTCGGGAACTAAACAGAAAAAAATATGAAACGATAACAGTGTTCAGCGTCTTAATATAAATCAGTCAAGCCACTTCGCGGTGTCTGGCGACAATTCGATGTCCTTCGAAACTTCTTCATCGTCAATGTTCCTTCGCGATTCACGGAACTCCCTTTCCAGCCGATCCTCGTTTCTTTACGACCCATAAAATTCTCTCTCTCTCTCTCTCTCTCTCTCTCTCTCTCTCTCTCTCTCATTCGTCGACTCTTGTCGAGTCGTGTCCACGGTTAGGATCCACGTTCGACTATATAACACTTCTTCAACGTTCCACTTTTACTTCGCGCTTTCCGTTGACGGTGGCGGCAGCGGAATCGCCTGCTCGGACACCGGTTGTTGCTGCTCCTTCTTCTTCGTCTTCTTTGTCTTCTTCTGCGACCTCGGCGATTCCGTCGAACTCCGCTGTTCGTCGTTCGCCTCTGTATTTCCCTCCGTTGCTTCCTTCGTTTGCTGCTTCGACGTCGCGTGTTTATTTTTCGTCATCGTTTGCGACACGTCGCTATCCTTACGTTGTTCTCCATCCTTTCCGTCACTCTGCTTTGATTCTTTACTCGTTTCGTTCACGCATTTTGTTGATTCGTCTGTTGACATAAGTGCAACAAGCTGTTTCATATTTTCCGCTGATAAATTCTCTATTTTTTGTTCGATTTCCTGTTGGCCGGGAGGGACGATGTTTTGATTCGTGGATTCGGCAGCCGTTGCCGCAATTTCACTTTCCGAGGATTCCACTTTCGCCTGCAAAAAGGAAATAAGATACCAAATGAATAAGATAATTCGTCATAAATACTATACTCATAAAAGAGAAACAATGTGTTTTAAACAAAAAAGATAAAATGTAATTTGACAATGTAAATAAACCAAATTGTTAGACATTTTTTATATAATTGATAATAAAGTATCCAGCGTTTTAACCAACCTGGTGTACCAACGCTCATCATTTCTCACCTTCGTCGGCGCCGATGGCCCTGGCGGAAGCGGTATTGGCTCGTTACTCTGCTTCTCTTGCTTCGCGTCTATCTCCATTGGCTCAGGGACTTGCGAGGTCTCTTCTCCTCGCTGATCCTTCTCAGCGGACTCCTGGACCTCTTCATGTACAGTAGGTTGTTGCTCTTGCTGATTGATAATTGGTGTTTTTGATTCCAGCAAGCTAATGGTATCCTGTATAGTCTTGATAGCGTTTTTACGCGCTTGTCGCACATTCTCCCGACCTTCCGTCTCTATGTCGTCTAATTTGATTAATTCGCGCGTCAGCATCTCGTCCAGGTAAATATATTCCTTGTCTTGCCGGGAACCACCGACGTAACGTCGTACCTGCTCGGCCAAATTGTCCACTTCCTTTTGCACCAGGGCAACTCTTTCCAGAGGATCCTTTGGCATTGGAGGCTTTGGTTTCGGCGCTTCTTGATGTTGTTGCTGCTGCTGATGTTCCTGATGATGCTGAGGTTGTTGAAATTGTTGCTGGTGATGTTGCTCGTTATGCGATTGAGGTTGCTGATATTGCTGGTGATGATGTTGAGGTTGTTGCTGGTGTTGTTGCTCGTGATGTGATTGAGGTTGCTGATATTGCTGGTGATGATGTTGGGGTTGTTGCTGATGAGACTGAGGCTGTTGATAATGGTATTGGGGTGGTTGTTGTTGCTTCCGTATCGGTTGTTCAAAAGCTGCCGGCTTATAAAACACATCTTGGAAATGCGATGGTGGCCACTGCTGTCGACTGAAGCGTTCATTAAAGTGTGACGGTCTGTGGAAGTGATGCGCTGGTGGCGACGATCTGTCAAAGTGGTGGGACGGCGGCGACGGTTGTCGTTGATGGTAATGCTGCTGGAAAGTGGACGATGGCGCGTCATCAGTCGCAATCTTTGGCATCACCGGTACGTCGCGACCCTCCACAAAGATGGGGATGTGTCGGACATTGCTGGCTGGTTTACTAGGCGACTGGGCGCGCTGCTGCTGCTGATTGTGCTGCGGCGTAATATCTACTCGGGACACGAATCTTTGACCTTGACCAGGTTGCGATGATTGCTGATCTTGGCCTTGCGGTTGGCCTTGCTGTTGCTGCCAGCTTTCCGGCGGTGCCGACATCGAGCGCTGACCGCGCTCACCCTTCTCCGGACTCATCTCCATGTCGCAGCGTCGTTGCTGCTGGCCTATGTCGACTGTGTTGCGTAGACCGTACTGCGGTATCGCGGACGATGACGTCAGGTCGTGCTCGCCACCGCCGCCGCCGCCACCGCCGCTGTGCGAGCTGACAGCACTCGCACCACTCGCGGCGCTGCTACCACTTGCCTGGCTACGCGCGTCCTCGTCCACCTGATGCTGCTGACCTTGCTGCTGGTCGTCGTTGCTACCACCGGATCCGTGACGTCGGCAGCGGCGGTCACGCAACAGGGAACCGCCGAATGGCCAAGGCGGACCACGCAGGTGCTCAGCGAACTCGGGGTGACGCGCCGCAAGGTCGTCCAGATGCGCGCGGATCCCGTCACCGCGCGGACGCTCGAAAACGTCGGCGGCGTCGTCGTCGAACGGGAAGCCCTACGGAGACAGACAAAAACTTGATGAAGTCGATGCCGGTGTTCTCAATTACTCATACTGTGACGACTAAATAATTCATGACTTGAACTGTTTGGCAGGTGTTTGACATGTGCGAAAGATAAAACATAAGGTTAAAAGATAAAAAAAAAAAAACAGTTTACGCAATATTGAGTTAATCTATATGTACATATATGGGTCTCTTTCACCAATAATCATGATAAACGAATATCTAAATAGCAATGTTCGACTTTAATCTGGAAATGGAAGATTAAAGACGTTCACATTGAACATCATATATTGCAGCGAATTCGCTTGTACTATGCGTTGGTGCATGCTAAAAATTATTATGCAGGAAATTATCTTTTAATGAAAACACAATGTAAACATTTTTACCGATAAGATACTCAAGCGTAATATTATCACATTTTTAATGAAATGTATGCGTCAGAGTTGGATATCATTTAAGTTTCTTCATATTACGCTCTTGTATTTAAATAGTTTCACGTCTAGCAATCTTTGTAGTGCGTGAATAGAGTTGCATGTCTGCCGAATTTCGCTATTAGCGAATTCGATTGTCCGCACAACTTCGCAGCGGACAGCGGTGCACGCGAAGGCCGTTATGTATGAAGTTATCTGAGCGTGAACCTTTAGCGCACACCTTCAATGCGGAACAATGCAGGCACCGAATTCGGGGATATCCTTCGACTTACGCCAGGTTCATATTCGCTAAAAAATAAAGGGCGACTTCGACTAAATTGCAATTAACTTAATCGGCGATTAACTTATCAAGCAGTATTTCTATTTTGTTATAATGCGGATAAAACAATTAATTTTTTGTTGTTTAATACATAGATAGAAAAATTAAGTTAAATTAGGAACGAGTTATATGTAGTTAGAAATTGTATAATAAGTAATTCTACTAGTTGAATTAATCACCGATCAAGTTGATTGGAGTTCGATCGAAGTCACCCTCACAGTGACAACTGCGTGCGACATTCGAATCGTATCGACTTCGATCCGATGAACGCGAGCAAGGGCGCTGAAGGGGAAATTCGCGTAATCGGGCACGAGGTGACGAATCCTCCTTCTTCTCCTTCTCTTCTTCCTGCGGCGAATCGAGGTCGCGTCGTCGTTCCACTTAGCGCGACCGACGGACGCATGTTACAAGAAAACCATACACGGGACGCGAAAGAAAGAAAGAGAAAATGAAAGAAAAATGGCGGTAGAAGGGACAAAGAGAGAGAAAGAGAGAGAGAGCGAGCGAGAACTGGGAGAGCCGCTTATATACGCGCACCTACGCCCGATAATCGGATTTTCCTATTTTCAGCCCGGCTGGCCCTGGCTAACACGCCACCACCACGTTAACTTTTCGCTATCAACCGCGAAAGTGACCCATAACAAGTTACTATTGTGCTCAAATACCGATGCTTTTTGAAATGATAAATTTAGAGTGCCTTCGATCCAAAAATGGATTTTTGACGCACTTGTGCGTCGCTTGCTATTATTGACGATCTCGTCATTCCTGTCGAATTTATTTTAACGGTTTCAAGGAAGAAGGAAATTCATTTTCTCATCTTCCTTCTTCGCCTTTTCTTTCCTAAAGTTTCTTTAATTTATTTCCGCTGGATGATATCATACGGGGAAACGGTCGCTCGATCTCGTTTCTTTTCGGTTCTTGGTCTCCGTCTTCGTTGGAACACGCGCAAATACGCCCACGCGTGCACGCGAACCATCCGTCGCGTTCCAGAACATGAAACGCCGAGGGAAAAACGTCATCGGGACGTGGTTACAGAAAGGAGTCAACCGTATGAAGTAATCCCCCCTCGTTACTCCTTGCCTCCCTCGGCGCGATCTCGCCTAATCATACGGCCGGTATCGAGCGTAGGAAGCTATCTGATAACGTGACCGGCGCGGCGTGACGTCATGCCGCGCCTTTCGACGTAACGTCGAGCCGCTCGTTAAGCCCATACCAAACTATGCATTGAGGATTGCGAATTAGAGATTAAGGGCCCCCGCTGTGAATGAAAAATATAAGGAACAAGGAACAGATATTAGCGATTAGGACTAAGATATCAGGAATAAAGCTAATGTAGCATTGATACACGGCTTCCGATAAGTTAAAAATCTATTATCTGTGTTATTCCCTTGTTTCTGTTGCCTGTGTTTTTCATTGTGCATCCAGTTTTACTCCTGATTCTTTAGTCCTAATCGCTAATATCTGTTCCTCGTTCCTTATATTTTTCATTATGCGGGGGCCTTTAGGATCGCGAAATGGAGATTAGTAAGTATTCGGGACATAACGGGCGAAGATCAAAGTCATCCAATTTGGTCGAATTTTACTCCAATTCGCTATCCTCAATCTCCAATGATCTGATTCGGGCTTTAGTGTAGGTATCGACCACAATAATAACGGCGGTCTTCCGAGGCGTCTAAATGGGTTTCGTGACATCACGTCTGGTATTTGATGGTCACGCATCGCGATTGTTCGCGATAACTCGATGATGCATCAATATACGAACGCCGGTTTTCTTTTCATTATGTTTGTTTCTTGTTGAGAACATTTGTAACACATTTTATATCGTCGAGATATCAATTAGCGAGAGAAAATTTTTGTGACAATTATAACAATGAAATACAAAATTTCTAGACGAATGTCGTGACTCGATAATAATATATTTCTTATTTATTATCTTTTTTTTTTGTCGCGACAGAACGCGCCGTTCGAATGCGACGCGAAAAATACGGCGCGAATGCTATTTTTGATTTCCACGCGATCTCGAAACGCGGAATGCGAGGAGCCAACGGCGGATGGGTGGAGAGGTGGAGGAGGGGGCCAAATATCGGTAGGGAGAACTCGCGCGGTATGGAAATATCTCGCGTGCGCCGCCGATTCCTAAGGTCTGGATCGTGTCATCTCAAGAGTATGAAACCAGGAGGAAGAAGAGGTTCGGGCCGCCACCGTGTGCGTCCTATTCACGTCCCTCCGTATCGTGTTTGCGATCGGGACTTAAGCGGCAATAGCGAAGTAAGAATCGCAGAGCGGCAGCAGCGCGTAATCCATGACGCACTACAGTCCCACACGAAAACGTCGCCAATCCGAGATATACGTAATCGTTTACAAACGGACAGGTTTTCCTGGTTAGGGAGAAGCCTGAATCTCGAACTTCGTGCTTTCGGGAAGGTTCTCGCGGAGTTTCGCCGGAGTGTGCAAAACGGAGCAACCGCACGCGCGGAGAAGCCTCCCGTCTCCCGTCTCGCGAGAAAAAATTTGACGCATTAAAAGAAAAGGAAAAAGAAAAAAAACAAGTGGATAACGTCACTTACGGGGAACGAGCAGCGGTCCAGATCGATCTCTCGTCCGAATTTGGATGCTGCATCCATGATGACAGGCGAGTCCATTTTCTGGACCCGTTCGAGCCCGCGTCCGTTTTTGGATACCTGTCACGCACTCTCTTTCTCGCTTGCACCAGCGGTTAGAGAAGGAAAGATCTAAAACTTTACTCTCTCTCGTTTCTTTTGCCTCCTTCGTAATATACTCTCGAACAGAATCTTTTTTTAGCGGTTCTCTCGCGAAAGCGCGATTCGAAGACGTCGAGAAAAGGTTGCTCCGAGATTTTTCTCGAAATCTCCACGATACCTTCTCGCGTTCTCTCTCTTTCTCTCTCTATCTCTCTCTCTCGCTCTCGCTCGTTCGCTCACGCTCTCACACGCTCTCGATATACGTATATATATATATATATATCTGTTTCTCTCTCACTTTGCTCGCTCGCTCGCAATAGGCTGACACTCACTCGTGCTTCTCTCTCGGCTTTTCCTCGTCTCCTCCTCGCGTTTCCTCTGCCTCCGCCGCGATTACATAAGCAACACGGCCGCTATACACTCGTGCGCGTCTCTCTTTCACACTCGCCTCACTGGCCGTACTTTTTCAAGGCCGTTCTCTTCGAGTCGTAAAAAAAAAAGAGAAGAAAAACCGTGTGCACGTGCGTTTCGCCGTGATTGCGCGCGTGATCCACCACGAACGCGGTTGACAACGAGACTGACAGCGCGCGGGCTACGGGCGACAACTTAAATACTCGATTACGTGTAGGCCGTGCGCGACCACGTGACCACCGGCGGCGGCGGCGAGCGCAGGCGGAGACGGCCGACGACGGCCGACAGAGCGGCCGAGCAAGCGCGAGAACTCGCTAGAACACGCTAGAACTGCTAGAAGCTTCTCGTGGCTTCTCGTGCCTAACTTCTCGCTCGATCGAGAAAACGCGGAAGCGTTTACGTTACGTCACGGTCGACGTTTCATTCCGTTCTGTACGATATACTTTCAAAATATTGAGAAACATATAGTTATATTTTTTCTTTTTTTTTCTGCAAATTAAAATGTAAGAAAAAGGACTCCTTTTTTCTGGAAAATTATATTTTTGAAAGTTGTTCCAGATTGTTCTAACTTTGTACCACGTTGTTCCGAATTAATAAATCATTTTATTTTAAACGGTTAATTATAAATGAACAAAAAAAGGCTTAAGCTTAAAAATAGAAACAAAAGAAAAAGGAAATGCGAGACGGTGAGACAAGTCGTGAAAGATCCATTCGTCTCGGTCGCTCTTTGTGACTTTGCTCTTCTCACCGAAGCGTATGTGTCTTGTGTCTTGTTCTAGGTATGTACATCAGAAAGTACAAGAACGTGCGGAGGTAGACCGGCAGATAAGGACGAGAGAGCGCGCCACGGTCAACCGAGAGAGAAGAAAAGAGATTTATGACCTATATTTTTAGTCTCGAGCGAAAGGACCCGTACTGAATTACTCGACTGACCATGATCAATCGCAAAAAGCGTAAAACCCATATCAGACTATATACGGATTGGGATTAGATTGAAGTTTAATCAATCAAAATAAAGAGAGAGAAAACTAATTTCAAGTTTAGTGAACTTTGCTCCGTTTGGTTAAATTTCAATCCAACTTCAATCCTAATCCGTATAGGTAGATATGGGCATGGCATTCAGAGGTAGCTTGAGCGCGTAGCTCGCGTACCACGCGTTCTCCCATCAAGCGCATTTAAAATAAAAATGAACGTTTGACTGACAAGTTTGACTGACAAGAGAGAAGACAGTGTAACGAAGAAATAGCGATGAGCATTCTGATTCGCGGAGCTATGCGCGGAGGGATAACGAGTTCGGCGAAAATTACCGAACCCGAAGCACCGATGTTCGCCACGTAACTTTAAATGGGATTTGTACGTGTATTACATGTGACGCAGATTATCCGCGAATCAGAATGACGTAACGTGGCGTAATAGCGTAACGATAAACAGCGTTTTGTACGAGCGCCCAAACGCGAGTCGCGCGTGTCTCGATCGCTCGTGGGATCATCGATAATGACGATCGATGATCTACAGTGATCGATAGCGATGCCAGGAACGCAGGAGACGCGAGGAGGTCGCGCGAGTCCGACGCGAACCGGCGAAAGGCTCATTCATACAACGGTAGAGGGATGTGGAGGAGGAGGAGGAGGAGGAGGAGGGGGGAGAAGAGGAAAAAGAGGGGCGAAGGGACACGACGCGCGACGGCGCGCAGCGTGAAATTTACTTAATTCATTAATGAGCGAATCGAACGGCAATAAAGATTACTGCGAGATTTCGAAGCTGTAATCCCGCTTTCAAAAGAGAATAATTTGCGAAAAAATCTTGTTTTTTACTCTTTCTATCAAAATGACGCATCAAATAAATGTGAAGAGTTTCGATTTTTGAGTTGCGAACACGTTGCGCCGCATTTAAACTCCGAATCGCCGTGAAGTCGAAGAAGTCAACCGAGCGAACAACAATCGCGCACTTTTTGCATTACGCAATTTGCGTTGTGCAACGCGCGGCGAAGTTTAATACGTTAAATATATAAATAACGCTAACCGTGTGTGTACAATATCATTGCCAACATGCAACATGCGTGAAGCCGCAATCGCGGCGCATTTTGCCGTCGCAGGTCGCGAGATCACGACGATCACACCTTTCGACTCCTCCAAATTCAATCTTCTCGAAAGTAATGGAAAAACGAGGCAAAAGTCACGTGTAAAAAATGAACATTTCTATCCACATTTTCGACTTATTGCTTTATGAAAAAATATTTTTCTTAGGCATTATTATAAAACTTTTCGGAATGGATTCCGATCGGAATTATTCCGTTTTCTCTTTGAAACGCAATAAAAATCTAGGAAATAACTAAACAATTCCGATTCCGAATCCATTCCGAAAAGTACAATACGTGCCCTATTCTGTTACATTTTCCCACCCACCGAATCGATAACGAATTACGTTGTGTACGAAGTGGGTCGAGCGCTTGTCTAAAATATCTTTGCTGCTTTTAAAAATATACGAGAACTTGACAATGCGAAATATTCAAGGACATACCCTTTTTATCACACTCGAATTTTTTCATATCTTTGAGAATATGGATACTTCAACTACGAATGTTGAATGAAACAATAGTCAAGACCCGGGCACATAGAAAAACTTAAGCAGTAAGCAAATCAGCCAATCACACCCAAGAACTTAAGACATAACGTAAACGGTAGCGAATCAGTACCGTTGATTTTCTTACTGATGCTTACGTCTTTTACTGCTTAAGTTTATTTCTATGTGCCCGGGCCTTGACTATTGTTTCATTTATCATTCGTAGTTAAAGTAACCATAAGAGTTTTCCTTTCTAAGTCGAGATTAAGGACAACTTAAGGGGAAGACGATGAAAAGAGTCATCTCCGGAATACACACATACATATACACGCGCCCGCACGCACACGCATACACATCTGCGGCACGACAATTCGCTTTACGTAATGAGGCACTTTTCTCTTCTCTTCTATTGGCCCATCGCTATACATAACCGAATCACCTGTTCCGCATTGTCAACGCGCCAATTAGCATACTTCGCGCACAGAACACATAGCGGCATTATCGTGTTTTCCGGAACATTGTCAATCGATAGGTCGGTTTTGATTGAGTGGGCGGGTTCCTTTGTGGGCGAGTCCCACTTTCGCGACCATTTCGCAGTGATGATTTATATCTTCGAGAAGCGCGAATCTCGTTTTTCTTAATTTTAATGTTGATTTTATGTCAAACTTTCGGGAGTTTTACGAGACGTGGCTTGCGGATTTTTCCATCAAAGACATCTGCGTCGTTAAGGGACTCCCGGACTAGGACACGCATATATACATATACACATGCACGCACAGGAGTGTCGGAAATACGCCGCTTCCCGAGAAAAGCCGAGATCGATAGGGGTGGCCTACCCTCGGATGTACCGTCGAAACTCGTTTCGGGAGGGAGTCCACCTAAACACGACGCTACTTCGTTTCTCCAGGTCTATTCAACGACGGATGAGTGATAAAGGCCCTTTTGGTTCGCAGGATATTGAAGTTAAAGGGTGTCCGGAAAGTGCCTACGACTAGGGTATTCATTCCGATTGCGGGGGTTGCTCGGGCTCCATATTATATATAATATCAGATCGAGAAATTCTTTCCTTGGTTCTTACACTAATAAAGAAGAATATATCGAACGATGCGTCTCTTGCGATAAGTTTGATAAATAATAATCACGTGATCTTTCTAGAAATGACGATTAAAGATAAAGACGTTTTCGATCAAATGGCAGGATTAAAGCTGAAGAGCTCTTATATATAAATAATCGTTATTTATTCCCTTCCCTCTTTTTCTCGATATTTTTGGCATGATATATCAAACCGGAGAAATTTATTATCTTTTTTTTACCATATAGCTTCTGCCAATAATAAAAAAAACTCTATAACGATAAAAGATATAAACAGATCTTTTACGAACAATCTGATCTTTTTTAGAAATGACAACTGGCGATGGAAATGCCTTTGAGAGTGGCGAAATATCGGAGCTCGTCTGTCATCGTCAACACGATCTTAATCTTCGATCGACGTATCAATATTTACCTTGCGTTAAAGTTTCGCATTTACTCGGAGAAAAGTTTTAATTAAACGAGAGAGATACACGATCGCGAGTTCTCTCGATTTACGTACGATTCGAATCGTTTCACATACGATCTGCAAATATCGCGGTGACAAGAATAAGCCAGCAAATCCGGGAGAAAAAGTGTGGATCGACGCCACGTCAGAACCTTCGTTTGAACGACCGAGATGATCGTCGAACAAGAGAATTGGGACGGCGCTATAAATATAAAGAAATTCGGCGCAGCGCGCGAAACAAGCTTTGATTTATTCGTCGCGAATTTAAATTTCGCGCGTGATGCAGTGGCATCGAAGACGTAAACGGCGTTACCTATTAATATTTGCACCCATTTTTAGCCGGTATTCGTAGTCAGGTCTCATACTTAAAACCGTCTTCAGTTTATCTACAGATGCTTCTTAGCTAATAAAACGATACATATACATATATATATATATATATATATATATATATATATATATAGAGAGAGAGAGCATCCAAAGATGAACTTAAGACACATCTTGAATAGAGGATCTGACTATGAATACTAACTTTTTTTCAATACTGAAGTTTGTACATACATCAATGCTTATATTATCTCACCTTGCGGGACGAAAGTAATTAAAACGTTTGTGATTTTACTTTTATCTCGCAAATTATAAAAACTCTCTAAAATCGAAGAGTGAAATATCGCTCAAAACGAGTAAAATGCAAGTGTAACGAAAATTTGAAAATTGAGCCTGTGCACTTCAAGGAATTCGCCACTTTAAAAAAGAATAAAATTGCGCTGTACAAGCTGGAGTGAAATCCAGTTGGAGCACTCCATTTTTGAATGAAAAGGGCACTCTTTTCGAGTGCAGTAGATCAGTGCGTCCATAGGAGCGAATTATGTCACTCTACAATTTTGAGTGGAAAACCACTCTGTTAGAGCATTTATCATGCAGTTGATCTTTAGTTAATCGTTATTCACTACAGCTTTTGGAGTAAGATCGTATCACTCCGATAGAGTAGCCACTCTAAAAATTTGAGTGAAAAATTCACTACTTTAACTCAGAATTTCCTCTTTTGAGATGAGTGCCCTCATTTACTCAAAGTAGAGTAACAACCCTCTTTTTTGGAGTGACCATATCACAATAATCATCTAATATATTAGTGATGACGAAACCACTCTATGAGATTTAGAGCGAATACAAACGTTGCATGTTGGAGATATTTGGTGGCAAACAGTGCGAGAACGGATGTTAAACGGTGCAAAGATTTTTTCCCTTTCGATATGATCGATCGATCAGGATGAGAGGGATATGAGGCAGAGGGAAAATAAAGGTCGATGATAAAAAGCACGCCGCGGCATATCGTGGACACGATCGTGAATTCCAAGCACACTATAGCGCGAGGAAGAGAAGGGCGCGCGAATGACGGCGAACGAACAATATACCAGTATAATACTCACTCTCGGCAAACGCGGAAAGGGCCGGTCGAAAGTGTCGCCCCTGGTGGGTCTACCGGACTCGAAGAACGCGTCCCCGCCGTCCTCGTTGAATCGCTGCTTCATCTCCCGTAGCAGCTCGTCGTCGGACATGTCACGCACCCGGTCCGCGAATCTCGGCGAGTCGCGAAAGTAGAACGACATTGTCGCGAGGCAACACAAACGCGACGCGCCTTTTATTCCCGGTCAAATCTCGCGACGATACACGAGCGGTTTGATTACACAAGATCGCAGTTACTTTCGTTTTCTTTCGTGCTCCTTCGTATCGCGGAACTAATACTTCTTACCAGCTACATTCCCGCGCAAAGGTTCGCGCGTTACTGACGAGCGCTCAAGCGGCTCGAATCAAGCGCTGCGCCGGGAGTGCGCCGACGATAGCATTTGAAAGGGCGAGCTCGCACGCGCACGCGCACGCGCACTGACGTCGCGCCGTCGCTCGCGCGCATGAGCTTCGAAAAAGGGCTATCAAGATGAATTCGCGTAGTCACGTATGTATACATGAATCATTTTATACGGAGGAATTGGCCAATTAGTGCGCCCGACGCAAACACGCCATATATTGGCGCACTTATTTATAATCTTGAAAAGCTCAAATGATTAAAAATCAAACGTACAAAAACCGGGCACAAAGCCGTAAAAAAGTTGTTCGTGTTGAGTTATTTAATAAACAATTGATTTACAAACGTTTCGGTCCATATCTGGCCAGGCTCAGTGTGATTAACAAAACTTTAAATAAAATGCAATCGGCGCATGGAACGCAATATACAGATGCCGAACACGGTAGTCGGAATTTAATCAAAATAAAGAGTAAAATAGTTGAAGAGATAAACCCGGTTACATGATCACCGATTTATCAGCGATGACATCCCACACCGAACACCAAAGGGTTTAACTTTTCAACTATTTTACTCTTGATTTTGATTGAATTCCGACTACAATTCGATATCTGTATATTTTGCGTTTCATGCGCTGATTGCGTTTAATTTAAAGTTTTACAATCACACTGACGATGGCCAGATATGGGCTGAAATGTTTTTACAAAACGTGTTTATTAAATAACTTAACACAAACACCTTGTTACGGCTTTGTGTCCGGTTTTTATACGTTTGTACTTATATATTGTTAGACATATGCGATTGATCGATTTTTAAGAACATTTTTGTTCTGACGGGAAAAATCTGGATAAATTTAAAACACCTGTTTAAATCTATTTGTTTTCAGTCCTGCCACCTCATATATATGAAATTTTGAATGAAAAAACGTTATTCTAATAAAAAAAACCTAAAACATAAACAAATCTAAAATAACTTAATAATACATTGTAATGTCTTCGAAAAACGAACATGTAGTAGAAGAAATAAAAAGAAACCATTTGACACTTTCCCAAAAAGAAACAAATATCTATTAAAATGGGAAAAAAAGAGAGGAAAAGTCCAGTATGCGTCACTTTCATGTGTAAAGTTCGCATACTTATTCATTGAGGTACGTGTAAATTTTCTTTCGCTTCCTGTTTTATTATTTACATTAACGATATACAAAATGTCAGTACCATTAAGTATGTGCCATTTTATGTGTAATAGAATTTACTTAGAATAAGAACAAGAGCGTTACACAGCCTCTTGCTTGCTATTCAAAGAAGAAATAAGAGAAATATATATGTGGAAGAAAAAACACTAGAATAAAAGAACAGATTAAAAAATATACATAAGAAAAAGTACAACGGAATATTCAATTTGTAAGAATTTCTGCCTGTTTAAAGGACTACTTCATAGAAATTAAAAATAAATCCCCTATACACTCGATTAACCATCTAAGGGACGTATTCGAATATATACATCAACTTGCATTCCATATATATGCAATATGTAACAATTATACAATCAACATATCTCCCAATGTAAAAAGAGAACACATGCCATATGCTGTTTAACACATTATTGGCCAGCGATATTTTGCGCAGATAAAATTAGGGTTTTGGAAATAGATGTAATAATTTACGAAATGGATGACTATAGACTATAAAGGATAATTGATATCTGTACATTTAAGAACATAAAATCTTTTTTATAATAAACCTTTCTTAAAAAGACCCATTTAGCCTTTCTTTAAAAGATCAGTCGTTTAGTCTTTATAACATCTAATTTTAGATCGACCTTTTAATGTGTTAAGACACGCGTGAAACATTGCTACAAATTTAGTAGCAGTCCATCGAATTGACGTCATTCTGCTTGTACATCGTCAGTATGTCGTCTAGAATCGACTCAAAACTACTGGTATACGTTTTCAGCCAGCGATTCTTCTCCTCGATGTAAGCGTCGATGTCCCAGTTGAAGATCGCGTGGAGGAAATCTTGGCGCGTTACCGACGAGATGTAACGCAGTGTCTTCTTCTCTTCTTTCTCCTCCTCTTTTACCATCTCGGTGTCCATGTTCATGGAGTTCTTGTAAATGGTTGCGAGCAGATTGGCATCGTTTGTATCCACGATTTCCTCAATAATGTTTGAGACATTTTGCATTTTCTCATCGTAGATAGATGAGAGAATGGACGGTGTTTCTTTAACATAGACGGTATCTATTACGGAGTGGTTTTCCACCGGTGACGACGGTTCGTCTAACTTGTACTTAAGCAGGCAGGTTTTCAATTTGCCGATTATCGCGGCAGACACTTTGCACACCTCAAAGTCGCTATCATCTTTTAGGGTAACCAGAAGCACCTAAAAGTTTAAGGGAAAAAATCACTCAAGCTATCAATATTTACTTATTAATAATTTATGAATTATATTTATTCATTTAATTGCTTATGGACTGATAGATTTAAGAATGTAAAGCTCGTGCCCAACATCAGAATTCTAACTAATTACTTACACCTAGGCAACTTTGTCTCGCTAGTTCGTCCAGTGCCTTATTAAGCCTCCGCTTAATCTCGGTTTCGTTCAATGCCACGATCTTCCTATGCTCCTTGGAAAACGTCACGTTTGGGAAGCAGTTGTCAAGCATTCCCTGATCAGTCAAGTGTGATTTGACGAAGTGGTCCCAGAAAGATAATGCGTTTGTCTTCACTTCCCAGTGCAGATCAAACACGGCCGCTATACACATTGCTCGCAACATCGAATTGATGACCTCTTTCCTGCAAATTGCATGACATTAACTATTCTACAATGTATATCAAGTATTACAAATTTATAAACCCTACGTACGACCAGTTCTGATGAACATATAACTCCTTGATTAGAGTCACAGTCTCTCTCCTGACTATTGCCTCGCTTTCGTTCCTGAGTAGATCAATCGCCGTTTCCTATAAAAATCGGTTAACTCATATAACTCATCTTCTTCAACAATATTCGAAAAGCGAGTAAGGAAAAAGTAATAAATATACGTACAGATAAATTTACTTGCGACAGTTGCTGCTCCCATAGCTTGTTGATGCGTATCATAGTCGCGACGAATGTTAACGCTGACGCTCGCACGTAGCTCTCATCATCTGTTTTAATGATATCGACTGCCACTTTCGGAAACTCGTTAATCAACAGAAAGTCTTGGAATGCCGGATATTCTGCGAAAATTTGCGTATTTTTATATATTTTATTATACGTTAATTATGTATGTTGTTATGTATGTATGTTGTTATGTATGTATGTTGTTTTAGCTGTATTAGTCAAAACAAATAATTGTGAAACTTGAAGAGGCTATCTATATCAATACTCTGATTCGCTTACTGTATTCAGAAATAGTCGCGATGGTGTTGAGAACCTCGAGAACACTATCTCTCACTTCCCAATTGGGGTCATGCAATCTTTTGAAGAGCGTAGGTCCGATCTCGTTCATATGGCTGTCCGAATCCACGAGTAGCGCCAAATTAGGCGGCATAAAGTTATGGATGGCGAGTTTGCACAGTTTCAATGCCTTCACACAGATCTAAATAGAAATCAAAATTCATCATCGTTTTCCAGTTTCTTTTCCAAGTAACAACTATTACGACTGAATTTTTCTCACGCAAACAATTAATTCATTACTCTGATTTCAGCAATCAATCTTTTACCGTCGGTAGTATCCCAGGATGATTGAGAATCTCCTGTGCGAGGGATAACACACATATCGTTTCCACGCATTCCTGCCATTTCAGTTTGAATTTTTCTGTCATGACAGCCAAGCCATCGAGCAGCGACGCCAGTAGAATAGGATAGTTGACTATAGGATCACCGTCCAATATCGATTTATACAGAAACTTTCGCGGATTCTCCGAAGGAGAGGTGCTGTTTATGTCTGATGACGTGCAATTCCTCGCTTGCCCGCACATGTCCGGCATGTAACTTTTCAAGACGTGGCATAAGGCTTGGAAAGCAATCACAGCTACATCCTGATAAAAAAGTACAATTACAATTACAAAAGTTAATCAAGATTTAATTTAATTTAATAAATCGTATATACTCACTCTATCCATTATGTCTGATATTTCAAGGAGTATATCGATAGAAACTTTACAAATCTGCTCCATTGGAAGATCCCCCTTCCGTATAATGTCTCTCATGCTGTAAGCTAATCTTTGTACAGTGGTACACGTTACGTCGAAAATTTTACTAACAAACATATCGAAGAGATCGTGATTCAAATGATTCTTCTTTATACAGACGCACAGTGGTATTATCTGTCAATAAATTAAAATCAGTTTGCTTTTAATATTAGTATCCAACTACACATGCATATTAAATGCACGAGCTGTGACTGACTTACCATTAATGCGATGGCTTGGTGCTCAAACTTGTGCTCCTCCGGCAGAACAAATTCACGCAATGTAAGCAACTTTTTCCAGTATGTCATAGAGAACTTGTTGTTCTTCACCAGCTCTATAATGTCCTTCTTCGACAACAACATCATAGAAATGTAGCACAGACCATAGCAGAACTTGTGCCATGCGTCAATGTCGATCATTGTGGTGTTCTCCTTAATTCCTTGCTTCAGCTTCAAAAATAGTGACAATAGCAGCAGCTTGTGCACATGTTGAAGAAATCTAGTGCTGATACAGGCCTCGAACAACGCCTTCACCCGCATCTCGAGGTCTACGAGTCTCTCGATCAACTCGGGAATGCTGTTGTCCAAACTCGCAAACAGAGTGTTCTCCATGATGCTGGTCAATAAGTCCAACGTAGAGCACAACAGTTTGTTCTGCTCCAGATACGTCTCCTCCAGTGCCTGGTGCATTTGTACATTCAGAATATTGCTCATCAGGGGAGCAGCGACTGTCAGAATGATCTCTTTGCACGTCTCAGTGTTTTTTTGTTCATGCAGCAGCAAGGTCCACAAGAATTTCTGACTCTCCCTCGTAACGTACATCGTCTGATTCCAATGTGCGTATTTCACAACGTCCTTCCATACACCTATCGCGTTTAGGAAGAGAGTAGTAATTTGGTAGCTATATTATTTGTAAATTCTTAACATATAAATCTTAATAAGCTTCAAAATTATTATACATTTATTTACATGTATATTATGATTCGCAAAAATATAAATGTTCTGAAAAGTAACGCTTTTATTCTTTTGCTTTCTATAACACAATTCTAAATAGACACTAAGCATTAATATTATAGTTTTGTCTTACCAAACTGTATTACCCACTGTCTGCCGCTTCGATGAACGATCAAGTTCGACAACATTGTGGTATATGCCATTTTAATGGACGCCGGCAAATCTTCTCGGTGCAATTGCAGGACTTTGTAGAGTCGGTTGTATACGTCCTGACATTGCCAGTAGTGATAACGCAGTTCGTGCCGCGAGATAATCCCTACCAGTTTCAGCGTAAACGTGATTACAGGTTGCGAAGCCTTCTGTCCCGACTCCCATATCGCTAAAGCCTTCGGTATCCATTTTTGAAAGACCTCGCAGTACTCGTAATCGACCGTGGCACCTGTGAGATCCAGGAAGCAAAGTAGACGTAACCGTTAGCAAAGTAGATGTAATCGGAGCGACTAGGTGAGAAAGCCGAGCATCCTTTCCTTACATTCTTTCGTGTTCTCCGCAATGTGGGTGAGCAAATGATCTAAATAGGTTGTCGAGACGACGTTGTAATCCGGCAAGAGGAACAAGTCTAGAACCTCCGCCAATACCTCCTCGTTCTTCCCTCTGCGTGAATTCATTGCGATGCGACGTGATTGCTACGACCGACACGACAGATCCGCCTCATAGACCCGCTCCAATCGCGTGCGAACGAGCAGCGGAGAAATCAACGATGTTGACGCAACGGGAAACGGAACGGAATTTTATTTACATTCTGCAAATAATGATTAATACTTATTGACAAGATGAAAAATTTGCGAGGCGCTGATAAGCCACCATTTTGGGAAAATCAAGAGAAACTTGAGAGATATATCACTTACGGCATTTTCCAATGTGGGTGATAAAGCGTCCTCGGCGTTTTAAAAGGTGTAACGAATGTAACGATCGACGGGAGACATTTTTTGACACATTGTGAAACCGCTTGATCGGCTTGATCTTTAGCACGTGCACCAATGCCACCAATGAGACACGCATCCAAAAATAGGTTCGTTTCCGCGCTAATCCGCGATGTGGTCGATAACGCAGGTCTCGACCTGTATTCTTTAGTCGAGACACGAATCCCCGACTCGACGATACGTCAGATTTCTGCATTACCGACGGTATCACCGAGCGGCGCGCGCAAATTCAATTATTCTTATAAATATATTGATCACACGCAATTACGCGTTTCATAATTAAAGGCTTGCGCAAAGGAGTAGACAATGTTTAATAGCAAAAACGTGACTGTATTTCATAAAAGCTTGAGTAAAATACATACTATATAGCCGTGAAGCATATCTGCGTAATTACAATTATTCAATAAGAATCTTTTACGTTATCATAAAATTCTATACCATATACGACCACTTATGTATATATATATCGAGCGATACGTATACACACACGTGTATTTTATATGTATAAACACCGTTCGATACAACATAATAAACAACGCTTTCACCTGATTCTCGCATATCGTTTAATGTATAATACACCTGTTATAAACAAGGGTTCTCAGGGCATGTAGCGACAGTCACCTTGCATTACGAGATCGGAGGAAAAAGAAGTGCGCGAGGGAATCACCCGCGCATGGATATGGACTTGAAATGAATCTTGTAACAAGCGACGGTCGATCTCGTACGTTTCTCTCACGTTTCCTTCGCTTCTCGCATCATAATTCATGGTAACCAGCGTACATAAAAAATCTTCAAACAAAAAAAACCAGACGATCCTTCGGTATTGACCTCTACAATTTTTCAAAATCTCAAGATCCAAGCCTTCCAGATTCCGTAAGCCTGAAACGAAGAGATTTCCTCGAAACTTCGCAAGTAGGCGTCGAAAGATATCTCGAGGCCTTAAAGAAAAAAAAAGAAGGCGTTAAAGTTCTAAATTTTACAACTAAAGATATTGAAGTTTTAGAAATAAGATTTCGAGCTTCCGAAATTTGAGAAGTTCAATTTACCGGAACGTCCTCGTAGAACAAAGACGCCAAACTCTCCGATGTAACGTAACAGATTAACGGATTAACGCAAACGTGCATCGTTGGTATAAAAAAAACAATTTATTAGGAAATAAACTCTTGAATGCAAGATCTGTCTCTTATACGCAGCGCTCGATACTACGAGATCTTAATAGGCTTTCCGGCTCCAGTGTATCAAAATTCCCATAATCCAACTTTTCTGCAAAATATTCTAAGACTAAGGGATTTATAATTAAGGGACATAAGTTCTTGAGGCGATGTGTTTCTTACATGTACGGCAATCCAAGATTTCAAAATCCAAAGATTCTAAGAGCAGAAAACTCCCGAGACATCCGAGCTTAAGGACTAACGAATTTAAAAACACGAAAATTCTTTAGATGCTTTTTACATGAATTTTACGAATAAGATCCTAAAAATATTGTGTGAACAACATACAATTTTGTAGGTTTACATTGATCATTAAACAAAAATATTTAGTATTATGTATCTATATGTCGCAAGAATTTTGTGTATTCGTTTTTTTTTGCAAAAATAGAGAATTACAAAAAACCGGGACAACGTGGAATGAATAAAAATTACACAATCTTACGAGATTTCAGTAATTTTACAAAATCTTGGGCTTTATCAGTGATATCTAAGTTAAAATTTTTATTAATTTATATTTATAAATATATCATAAATTACATTTATAAATATAAGTAAATATAAATTTTTATTTATATTTATATTAATAATTTTTCTTCACTTCACAATATCCTTGTTCTTTTTTGTGGATTCTCTAGTGACTTGGGGAAAAAAAAAAATTACACGAAATCCCTGCGACATATATATATATATATATATATATATATATAATGTATATATATTTGTATTATACTTATAGACACTTAGTTATACTTAAGCGTTTAGAGTGTACACTCTATTTAGATCCGCAAGTTTAGATTCTCAGATCGTTGGACTGTTGAATCCTTGGAACTTTAGGGCCTTGAATTGTCACATTCTCTCTCGCGATTTACAATTATCAAATTCCAACTTTCTTAGATACCGAAGTTTCCGCGATCGCTGAAATCTCCCCGGAGTCTGACTCTACCTAATTTCGTATGTTTTCAGATCAGACAACTCCCATCCGAAGGAACTAACAAAATCTTTCCTCTAGAGTTATGCTTCCGCCTCTACCAGTACTGCGTGCGCTAAGTGATTACTCAGGCTCAAAGCTAAACAAATGCAATACCCGTTAAATCGTGTGAACACCGCGACACTACACCCTAGTTACTTTCGTTTATGTTCTTAAACGCACAGTAAGATTACAGTAATATCGCAAATATGACGTGTAAGACCGTGTATTCATAATCGGTTCTTATATTTAAGACCATCTTAAGTACAATCTTAAGATGGATTATGAATACCGGTCTAAATGTCTGTTCAGCGTTCGCGTTCAATATTTATACTATGGTTACTTGGAACATGGAAGCAACATGTCAATGTTTTTTTTTTTCCATTTTCTTATGTAGAACACTCAAACGATATTAATTACATAGTACGACAAAGAGCACGGTCTGAATGATATTTCAGGCATCATAAGAGAGGAGTCATCGAAGGAGCGAGGTATCGAAAAGGATCACTCCGCGACCAAGAGGCGAGACGCTTTCGCGACTGCGTTGTTTAACTCTATATCTGCCCATTTTCAGATTGAAATAATCACGTCCCTCTCTCTTTCTTTCTTTCTATCTCCCTTTCTTTCTCTTAGCCGTAGCCCGTGTGTTATACATTAGAGCTGAAGTAGTTAACAAACGGAAACATCCAAGAAGAAAAAGCGCCGACGATGGTGTCTCGAACCCCAGTACGGGTTTCCCGCATATCTCTTAGCTGGAACGCACCGTTTAGAGAAGTACCTTGCGCGCGATTATATAAAAGGGGTTTCTATGGAGAGCCCTCTCTTCAACTTGGCGACTTATGTTTTCGCGATGTCCATCGGTGATCCTGGATGGGGCGCAGCGACGGGATTCGGCGTAGGATTGGGAGCGATGGTCGGCGGTCCGCCGGCACTCACGATAGTGGGGGGAATCGCCGGCTTAACAAAACGATCCGAGGTGCGTCTGCTAGATGATGCCACAATATGTCCCTGTTTCAGCAAACATTTGCAAACACAAATAAAGAAAAAAACATGATAAAACAATCATTCTTCAGAAACGCCAAGAAGAGTTTTCTCACGATCATTGATACAATCGTTGAGCAATGCTAGATTCTAATTGAAGTAAAATTGTCTCATGGTAAGGAAAAATCTTTCTTTAACACATAATGACAAGGGAGATTATGTCCCACCTACTTATTTAATGAAATAATCAATTAGTATCCAGCAATGATTTCCTACATAATAATTTACCCCAGGAGGCGACGAGCTCGCAAACAGAGGGGCACTCGGCTGGCCACAAGCGTAGCATCGGTTTGTGCTGAAGCCTTCTCTAGACGTCGAACCTAGCACGTTAATACCTAGTGATAAAATATGCACTCGCATAAATTCGCTAAACATAAAACATGCATTGGAGAGAAAATGCCAATTCTATTCTTATAAATTTTTATATTGATATATTCGTTAGACGTTCCATTTATTCACATAAATTTTGACTATACAGCTCTTGTCAACTTACCAGGACTTAGTGGCCTTGAGGAACTAGGCGAAGGATTGTAGGGCACAGGACTGGATACCGTACGGGTCCTTATGTTTCCCCCAGACATCACGATTTCGTTGTAGTGCCGTTCCTCTTCCATCTCCAAGCTGCGAAAATCATGTCTGTGAGATTAGGAATAATAAATATCTTTCAATTCTAACTATAAGATTCAGTTATGCCATTATTATGAAATTTGACGGAATAAAAAGGGATACATTTCAAGATATTATACAAATAATTAGCAAAACTTAACCTACCTGGATTCAGACTCCGAAAGGTGTCTACACAAAGCCTCGCGACGCTCCACCTCCAGCTGCAGCTTTCTCTGCAATCTCAGATTCTCCTCGCGTATTTGCTTTTCCTCGTTAACGTATCGCTTCATTTTTTCCGTATCTAAAAACGACCGAGTTTAGGAGACTGAATTTGATGAACTTTTCAGAGCACATATTATGGAACTTTTCGGAACAGATTCCAATCGGAATTGTTTAGTTATTTCCTAGATCTCTATTGTGTTTTCTGGGGAAAACGTAATAATTCCGATTTGGAATCCATTCCAAAAAATTCCATAATACGTGTCCAGTACAGATTAGAAACTAAGATAACTAAGATGACGTCCTTACGTTCTTGCTGTGAAATGAGCAAGGTATGCTTTAATCTGGCGACCTCGCTTCTCAGAGTCTGAATGTGCGTGCTCAGGTTCGTGGCGGTGTCGCCATTGTTGATCTCCCTGGGTGAAGTAGGGTCCGAGACAGGTTGATCCAACTTGATCTGCAGTATCCTTTTCTCGGCCTCGAGCTTATCCATTCGTTTCCACAGCTTGTTCACCAACGCCTCCTGTTCCTGCTCCAGAGTGTTCTCTAACTCGACCTTCTCACGTCGCAGCTGCTCCAAATTGCTCTGCTTGGCCAACGTCTCCGCTTCCAGCTTCTCGATCTTTCTCATCAGCTTATTCACCAAGCACTCCTGCTCCTGCTCTAATGTCTGCTCGAGCTTGCATTTCTCTTGCCGCAGCTGGTTCAGTTTTCTTGACAAGTCGTTAGTAAGACATTCCTCCTCCTGTTCGTAGTGGTGAGCCAGAGTTTCTTTCTCCTTCTTCAAAGCCTGAATCTTCTTCAGTAGAGTGTTGCTTATGAATTCCTCTTCCTGCTCGGCTTTAGCTTGCTGCAAATATAGAGAACGCGAGTCTCACAATCAAACATAAAAGATACCTGCTCTCACTTTCAACAAATATAGAAAGGACAAATGTAAAATAGAAAACAACTGGTGTTTCAATTAACGTTTATAACTAAACTCATCTCATGGATTGTAGGATGTAATATTTGATACTGATTGCAATAAAAAAAAAAAACTGAGAAACAGGGAATCGCGACTCTCACAATGATGACAGATGCCTGACGCAGGCTGCGGTTCTCCTCCTGCAGGGCCTTCACTCGCAGCTTGTACGTCTCGAGCTCGACCTTGAGCACGCGGTTGTGCTGCTGCAGGGACTCGATGCGCTTCTGCAGCTGCTCGCGCGTGACCGGCGACGGCGGCATCATGATCGGCCCGCCGTCGATTGAGCTTGAATCACTCTCGGACGCGCTATCGCGATCGGCCATGTTTCTCTTCGCGGGTAAACGACAACGACGACAACCACGGCGACGACGTGGACGATGAGGGGGATACGCCGGTTATCGCCGGCCGCTGTTCATCGCACGCGAACCCGGGGGGAACGGAGCGTCCTGTCGCCGGCGTGCCCACGTGCCACGTGCCCTTCTCTCTCTCTCTCTCTCTCTTTCTCGACTTCGCGTCCGCTACCCGCCCGGGAGAATATCGTCGGAGACGTCGGAGTAATGCCGATTTTACCCGTAGCGTGATCGTCGAACGGCGGACATGTGCTCCCCGTATGTACGCGAGGGACGATACCGCAGAAAACCGATATCAGCTGTTTGTTTGCACCGCACTCGCCACTCGCTCGCCCGATTGTTTTCACGACCGCGAAAGTGGCGCGGCGTGTTCCGCGACTCGTTGCGCGTCGTGATTCGCGGTCAACCGCGGAGACACCTGGCGAAGGAGACCCGAACGACCCGGGCGACACATGCGTACGGGGCCGCAAGAACAATTTTGGACTAAACTCCGGCTACTAGAGCCACGGTGAAAGATTTTCACCGTGTTCCGGACGAATCCATCCCATTATAGTTTATAACCGCTTTGTTGTCGCGCGGTTATGATTTTAAAGAATTTATTGTGTGTATATATATATATATATATCTATTATTAATATTTATCGATAACAATTTAAAAGTTTTTCCCGTAGTTATAGTCTGAAATATATATAGCTCCCCTTATTTTTAATCTGTTAATTTCTCTTGCTCTAATTTATAAGAGTTAGTTCAGTTGGTATATCAGCTATAGGTTATAGGTTATTAATTATATTTTTAAAAGACGTGTCAGTTTATCAATGTTGAGAAAACAGCTAGAGCTAGAATTCAAATATCGTTTAATTGAAAAATATCGATTGATTGAAAAAACTATCGATTTTTTTCGATTAATCGAGAATCATCGTCCATTCCTTCCTCTTGTGGAGTCGTGATACGAGTGATACCACGTGGGTTTGCTGAAGCTGGAGTCAGCTCAGTCAGCTTGTATCACAATAATAAAAAGGATTCATGCGGCCGCGAAGATGAGCGACGCGGAAGTAGATCACAATTTATATGACAGCGATCAGGAAATCGCCAAACATCATTCGAAGCTTATCGAGGCCGTGACGCGGCTCGATAAGGGGCAAAGGTGAGAAATAATGACGAAGTTGTCATAAGAATGCTTGAGATTCCGATCTTACTTTTGTATATCGTTACAATTCTCATTGTATTTTTCCTCATTGATAGAGTGAAAAAGGCGGAACGAAGCGAGCCTAGTCTAGAGGTATCGGAGTACCATCTCGTAAAAAGCGGAGCAACAGATAAAGATGCGGTGTCCACGCAAGACCTGATCAAGTCGTTGGAGCGAAAAGGAGATCAGGGCAATATTATTAAGAAGCTTCGGTACATCCAGCAAAAGAACAAAGTTCTTCCTAAGCCATTGGAGAAACCAGCAGCTGAGAGGGTAATTTGCTTTGTGCAAGTTTAAGTTAATATCTTTTTAATTGAATTTTACCATTATTAATAATTTCAATTATCTTTATACTTTTTGTTGGGGCAAAAATCGATGTTTGATGCCTTTTTGTTAAGAAATTGATTAATTTTCTGACGTTTTTAGATTTAATTAATCTCTATAGTAATAATTTTTTGGTTTAATGCCACTGAATCTCAAGTAACTAGAAAAAGGAATTACAAATTAATCAATTAATATTGATCTTTTTCTGATATCCAAATATAAGAAATTGTTATTTTTTAATATTTATTTATCTTTTTAATATCACTATATAAAAATAATAAATCTAGGACTCTCGATAATGAAACCGATAAAGTGGAGTAACAATTTGGACAATTGAGAGTGTAATATGGTTATTGGTGTTTAAACTTATAAGTTATAATTTATTTAATAATTTACAAAGTCAATGACGGACCATATTGTACTCTCAATTGCCCAAATTGTAACCTCACTTTATTAGTTTTAATATTACCTATTTTTGTTCATTTTATTTATTTTTGGCTATTTATTTTTATTATAAGATCTGCTAACAAAATTATCTGGCGTCTCATGGAAAATAAAAGGAACTTTGTTAAATCTCTTATAGATAAAAAGGACAGTCGGTTATGACAAGGTTAAGGAAGACTTGAGAAAATGGGACAGTATAGTAGCTAGGAACAGGACAGCGGAACAACTGTCCTTTCCATTAAAACGTCTAACAGCAGTAAAGAATTCTCGAGCTTCAAAGATTCCTGCATTTCTGAGTGGTTTTAGTACAAAATCCGATTTGATGAAGAAGTTTGAAGAAGTAGATCCAACATTGCTGTATCCAGCTGAAAAGGAAGAGGAGAAGGGTAATAAATACAAAATGACACTGGAAGAGGTGATCTTGAGGAGGAAGGAAGCTGCCAGGCTCAGAGCTCAACAGGTACAGAAAAGTTATGCGGTTACTAAGAGATTATATCAATATAAATACAGAGGATAAGAAACAGATTTAATGGAAAATTATATTTAACTTTTTTGCACTTTCAGTCATACAAAGAGGCGAAGGCACATCGTCAGCGTAAAATAAAGAGCAAGAAGTTCCATCGGATCCAGCGGAAGGATAAGATTAAGCAGCAGTTAAAGGATTTCGAAAAGTTGAAGGATAGTAATCCACAGGAGGCCCTGGCGAAGTTGGAACAATTAGACAAAACTCGGGCTGAAGAGAGAATGTCGTTGAGACATAAAAACACGGGTCAATGGGCTAGGAATAAACAGATCAAAGCTAAATATAACAAGGAAGTGAGTATTTTGACTTAAAATCTGGATAAAAAACAAAACATCGATTTTTAATAGAAATTATTTTAATGAAAATGTATATCAAAATATCTTTCAAAATAACTAAATAAATATTACAAGCATTTGAATATTAAAAATATCTAAATGATTAAGAACAATTATATATAACAAACTTTTTTTTGTTAGACACGACAGGTTCTTGCTGAACAATTGGCCATTAATAGAGAATTGACGCAAAAAGTTAAAAGAACGGACAGTGATGAAGAAGATGAAGAAGATGAGGAAAATGAGGAATATGTAGAAAATGTGGAAGATAAAGAAGATGAAGAAGACGAAATACTATTAAAAAACAAAGAAGGTAACATAAAGACTGAACCTGAAATTGATAACTTCCTTAAGCGTTGTCGGGAATTCTATGATAAAAAACAACAGACGAAAAAAGAGGAAATAGAGAGAGATGGAATTTCGGAAGAGGAAAAAGGGACGTCATGTCATGATGAAAAGAATGATGAAAATTCACAAGCAAATAGAAGTGATATGAAAAGCAAGTTATGCAGTAATGAGAAAAGTAGTACTTTGCAAGCAAATGTAAGTGATACCAAAAGTAAATTACGTAAAAATAAGAGAAGCGGTAGTTTAGTTGCAAATATAAATGATCAAAGTAAAAAAAGTAAATCTTGCAGCAATGAAAAAAACAATACTTTGCAAGTAAATACAAGTGATACCAAAAGTAAATTACATGGTAATAAGAAAAGCGACATTTCACACGCAAATACAAGTAATATAAACAGCAAATCCTGCAGCAATGAAAAAAGCAGTAATTTATTAGCAAATACAAATGATGTAAAAGATAAAACTCGTAAAAGGAAAAAGAATAAAGAAAGTCCGATATCCGATTCTGTAGATGCTACGAGCAAACACAATAATAAAAAATTTAAATCACAAGACGTAAATGATTCCGAGGGATCAAAAAAGAAAAAGTCAAAGCTGAATCTAAAGAAGCAAGAAGTCAAGAAGAAATGCAAGGCAAACAAGAAAATGGAAAAGCAGAAGGAGGATGAAGAGGAGAATGAAGATTATTCGCCAAACCTCGAATTTGAAAACCCCAAACGGAAACCTATTTTGGATTCTCCATTAGAGGAAACGACTTCCAGGGAAAATGCACAGAAAAATAGCAATCTGACGAGTTTGAAGACAATAGCAAATAATACAACACAGGAACCAGCTGGCATTAGCCACGAAGCGGAGATAGACCCGAAAAAATACGTAAACATAAAGCCTAAATACTTAAAGACGCAGCTGCCAGATTTAACTACAGGCGGGGATGAAGATAGCGAACAGGAAGAGGAGACTCACAAAATAATGAGCGAGGCATTTGCGGACGATGACGTTGTCGAAGAATTTAGGAAGGAGCAGGAAGAGGAGGTACGTAATTAGAGTTTTAAATAAAAACTATACTTTTTATATGTATATAAAAACGTTTGCGCAATCTGTCACATTGCGTTTTTGAAAAAATGTGGTCTCAAAGTCTAGGACGGATCATGCATAACAGATTTCGAATAACATTGCGTTTCTATGAAGAATCGGCAAAAACTGTTGTAATAATCTATTATATGCAAAATAATTTTAGATGAAAAAGTCGCAGCCGCAAGATATTGATCTGAGTCTACCTGGATGGGGAAATTGGGGAGGACCGAACGTTAAGAAGAATAAACAGGCTCGTAAGAAAAGCCGATTTATTCTGACTGTTCCCAAGGTAGTGTCACGTAAGCCCGAAAACCAGGGGAAAGTCATAGTATTCGAGCACGAAAATGAAAAATTGAAGAAACACCTTGTCAAGGAGCTACCCTATCCGTTTACTAGGGTCAAGGACTTTGAAGCGAGCATCAGAGCTCCCATCAGCAGGACTTTCGTCCCGATGAACGCTCATTTGCGGCTCATTCAACCGACAGTGAAGACCAAGCTCGGACAAGTGATCGAGCCAATGGACGAGAATGAGTTGGTGAAGAAGCAACCAATGGTGAAAAAACCCCTAAAGCGTATTATTGCAAAAGCTGATAAGAAAAAAAATATTCTAAAAAGCAAAAACAAAAAGGGAGGTAAACAGAATGTACAAAGTGTATGATAAAATAAATTCTATTATTCTATAATCGCTATATATGTATAAAATTATTTTGAAATTATTAGTTAATGAACTAGCTGTTAATAATTCTATTTGTCTGTATCGCTGAAATTATTTTGAGAAAATTATAAGTAGGTATTTCCATTGAAAGTGTATTATTAATCAAGCTTATGCGGTAAATTTCAAGATTATGTTCACATGGATTGTTTACACATTGTTTACACGAACCTTTTTCATGTAAACAATATAAAAATGTATAGATTATAAATTGATTGATTAATTGATTACCTTCTTTAAACTATTTTTGCAAACAGTCCTACAAAAATAAAAAATAGTTTTTAATTAGATTAGATTGGCTACATTTCAGTTCTAATTTATTCATTAACTGTATAGTGACATGATGCTAATACAGAAACATTATTATTTATAGTTTATACTGACAATAAGCACTTTTATGCACAGAATAATGAGACGAATCAATTGGTATAAAAAAAGGCATATTTCCTTTAAGAAAAAATATGTAATTTGCAACACGCATCTGCATACTTTTTCTTAAAAGCAACTATGTCTTTTTTTCATACCAATAATTGATTCGTCTCATTATTCTGTGCATAAAAGTGTTAAGAACATTACCGAAAACTTAATGTTTTACAAGATATTTTGTATTTTATGTCAAAATACTAGAACTTTCAAGCCTTATAATTCCAAAAGTTCTTAATGAAAAAATACTTTATTATAGCGTTTTGAAAAGCTCTCGAGATTAGCTACAAGAATATGCATTGAAAAATAAAAATTTCCATTTAAGAAATTAAAGGTGTCGTTTACGTGAGCTTTAAACGACAATCCAAGGTGAAACCAATGGCACCATCCTATGTGCCATCTTCGAGCCAAACAACTTTTGTATAAAACATTTCTTCCGAAAACGTCAACTTTCCGAGATAATCCAGGGTCCCGACCTTTTTGTTACACCCGGTATATATGTGTGTAAATAAAAATAATCTTATCCGTTTCGATAAATCCTTTCAGCTTTCCTTCCTTCTACTCTATTCCTCTTGCAAATTCTCTGCTGCAGTCCAATACACTATAATCTTGCACAATGTTTTGATGTTTTATAACGAAGTTAACGAATCTTCATGAGCTCAGCTGCACTCACAATCAGCCGCGCTTTTGCTGTTTGCTTACGAGGGGATTAGAGAGGAGAAGAGAAAGGAACGACGGTGCTGCCTCTATCGCTGTCCCCCCGTACTCCCACTTCCGTCGCCCAAAAATCCAGCGAGTTTGTCCCCCCCCCTGGCCGACCCTTAAGAAGAAGAAAGAAGATCGTTAGCGCTGGTTAGTTGTGGTTAGTTGTGGTTAGTTGGGTTAGTGGTTAGCGTTCACGTATCACGCATCGATTCTTCCTGCTAAGTGTAGTAATCATGATTCTGCTCGAGATACACAATAGGATACTCGAAGAAACATTGACGAACAAAATCAAGAATGCCTTGTCGGGGTAAGTGTCTCGTGAGTCACACGGTCCTCTCGCCTTAGAGATCCCGGTGCCCGCGTAACCTAACCTCATTCCGAAAGACGTGGCGCTGGGGCGGGTGTCGCGCCTTCGTTTCTCCCCGAGAAATTCCCATTTCGAATAACATGTCGAATTTAAACTCTCTTCCCTTTTAATTCTGCTTTTCTCCACCTTCTTTTCAACTCTCTTCGCTGTTTCTTCCCATTTTACCTCGTTTTACTTCGAGATCTCGCCCCTCCTTTCCCCTCAGGATTTCGTTTCAAGCAGTATACAGTAAGACGTAAGCAGTAAGCTATTGACCAAGCACAGTCGATTATTCTTGAATTGTAAAAATCCCATTAGTCAATAAGTTACTGCTTATGTCTTACTGTATACTCCTGCTGCCATTGTAGACGACGCTATACAAAACGGTTTACTTCTTTAAAAGTAGATTTTTTTTTCTCATCATCTCTTTCACCATGTTTCTTTTTTTCACATTATTTTTTTATTTCTTATTTTAAGATCTTGGGAATTTTATTCCCATAGGTTTCATATCCTGGCTCATGCAGATCAGGGACCATATTCTTAAGCCTGCCTTAATGATTTTCATATGCGACTTTCTATTTGAAAAGCATGAAGAATTATCTCTATTCTTCATGTTGAAAAGCATTGAATTTCGCATGCGAGTTTCTTGAAAACGATTCGAGAATAGGACCCCTGTTAGTTGTAAAATCTTGTCAAATTAATAGTCTTGTGATTATTTTCTATCAGAAATATATGTTTTATTTGTAGACATAAGCAGGAGTCGACTGATGTGGTCATAGCAGACTTTGATGGAGTATTGTTTCATATTTCAAACCTCAGTGGAGATAAATCGAAACTTAGAGTAAGTCGACATACTTACTTGTAAATATCTTTCGTGGTCCTTTTGAAATAACTCACTAATTTTCTAATACTCATCTTTTTTGCAGATTAGTATCTTGCTTAAATTTTATAAACAGTTACAAGAGCATGGCGCAGACGAGTTGCTCAAACGAGAGTACGGGTCTCATCTTATCGCACCGGAGAGCGGTTAGTTTTGTTTTAATCATCTTGCAGCTTAGTAATTAATTACTTTAAATCGTTTTCCATTGTTACAGGTTACAATGTATCTGTTCTCATAGATTTGGAAAAATTACCAGAGGATTGGGAGGCATTAGTGAGGAAAGTTGCCCTGTTGAAGAGGCATTGCTTCGCCAGTGTCTTCGAAAAATACTTTGACTTCCAGGAGGAATACTGCGATTCTCCGGGCAGGCCAGTACAGAAGAGAGCTGTAATCCAATATCGAGACGAGGAAACGATGTAAGAAATATATCTATGCACGTGACGGCTCAGTTGTTACTTTTATTATTATTAATCTCCGTTAATTCTCACCAAGGTATGTGGAAGCTAAGAGCGACAGAGTCACAGTAGTATTCAGTACAATATTCAAGGATGAAGACGATATGGTCATCGGCAAACTGTTTCTTCAAGAACTGAAAGAGGGTAGGCGCGCGAGCCATACCGCCCCACAAGTCTTGTTCAACCACCGTGAGCCGCCGTTAGAGTTGCAGGATTCCGAGGCGGCGGTCGGAGATTGCATTGGTTACATCACATTCGGTAACGAAAATTTGACGTTTATTCTTTGCATTTGTTAAGTCGCGTCAATACGACGTCAAAACTTTCTAATTATGTATATCTTACAAAGAAAATTAAAAAAAACTGATATATAAAATTTTTTGTTAGAAATTTAAATTTCAAGTTTTAAGGATTTAATAATTATAATAATATAAGATTTATGTGTCATTTTATTAGTAAATTCTTAAATTTTAAAGATTTGTTGTAAAGACTATCTGGAAGAAATGTAATCGTTATTACTGCTGCGTATTTGTGTAACTTTCTGCTATTCATATATTTCAAGCTGAACATACAAACTCATATAATTCTACTTTAAAGCTCATATCATTTTATTATATATTTTTACAGTACTGTTTCCACGTCATACCAACCGAGAGGCTCGCGACAACACCATTGACCTGATACACATGTTTAGAAATTATCTGCATTATCATATTAAGTGCAGTAAAGTTTACATTCACTCGAGAATGCGTACCAAGACGACAGACTTTCTCAAGGTGTTGAACAGAGCGAGATCTCAATCCAAAAACACCGAAAAGAAGACTATCACGTAAGTTTTTACTCGCAAAACATTATAGACTAAACTGCAACAGAAATAATAAGTTGATCTTGATTGATTTAAATATATGTAAATTTAAATAATAATTTAAAATGTTTTATCGTAATTGTACAATTAATTTATAGTTAACGCCTCGTATTATTTTCTTTTTAGATCTTTTAAATTTATTTCCAAGTTCTTGCAAAATTTAAAATTAAATAATATTCTTCTAAAGTATATTTTTATTACTTACAATATCCTTCTTCGTCAAATTTATCACATTATCTACTTGTAATTCTTTTTAGGGGACGAACATTCATCAGGAAAGAATAAACGTGTCGTAACAGTGAAATTATTAACCGCACTAGCCGCTAATAATAATCTGAAAGTAAATTCTTTTATTAAATTAATTATTATATATCTATAAATCAATAAATAAATAAAGTAAAATAAAACGATTCAAGAATAAACAGAAAAAAGATCACTTTTACATACAATAAAAAATAATATTTACCGCAAAGTTGTTTCATCATGCCCGATGCACAGTATAATCATACCCGATCGAGAAAGTCTTATATGTGTCTTATGTGTCAAAATTCCAAAAATATGCATATTAAATAAGAGATTCTCTAATGTGACGTGTCGTGCGTGTGGAAGTACTTAGGAGACTAAATACACAGCACCGAAATATTTCAGAAAGCTTTCAAAAAACTGTCAATGAAATATGAAATCTTTCAAAAAAACATTTCAGACATGTTTCAGATATGTTTCAGAAAGCTAAAATGTCCGCCAAGCTGAGATTTCAGAAATGTTTCTGAAATCTCAAAAATATTTCTGAAATAGTTCTGAAATGCTTCAGAAATATTTCTGAAATGCTTAAGAAATATCTCTTAAATGCTTAAGAAATACCTTTGAAATGCCTAAGAAATATCTCTGAAATGCTTCGAAAATATCTCTGAAATGTTTCAGAAATATATGGGAAATATCTCAGATACTTTTTCTCATATTAAATTGTTTCGGATCACCCTGTATAGGGTCATCCGGAACAATTTTCTGTCCTTCATAAAGCCCGGTGTCCACGATGCAAGAACTGTGTCCAAGTTTCGGTTTCAGCCAATGAAACTGCTACTTTTCTGTAAGAGCTGCAAGTTGATTGGCTTAAATCGAAACTTGGACACAGTTCTTGCATCGTGGACACCGGGCTTTAAACATATTCTTAATCATAGTCATGATTTTGCTTCGCCGGAGGCCTGCTTATATTAGATTCCAACTGAAATTTACTTGCGAGTTAGTCTTACCATTATGCGTTGCCTAGCGGCGTCGTTGCATATTTCTCTGAAATGTTTCGTAATATTTCAGAAATATTCAGTGAAAAGGGTCATAAATGATTTCGATGAAACGTTTTAGAAATACTTCTGAATGATTTTAATGTTACATTTCAATATTAATTTCCAAGTTATCTTTTGGAAAGCTTTCAATGACATATTATTTTGATAAAACGTTTCAGAAATATTTCTGAATGATTTCAATTTTACATTTCAATATTAATTTTCAAGTTATCTTTCGGAAAGCTTTCTGAAACAAGTTTTGCTGTGTGGGTTACGTTGACAAGCAGGGTCCACATTATCGAGCAGAACCGCGAGCCGAACTTCGCCGCGAACCGATCATGCGTCCACATTATCGAGCCGATCATGCGTCCACATTGTCGAGCCGACGGGCTCACGCGAGGCTCGCGAACCTCGAATCGAACATCAGTGCGAACCATCGCGTACTCACCCCACGAATCTGCAAGCATTTTGATATTCGACTCGCAGTGTCCCACCAAAAGTCGGTATTTCGACGAAACATCAAAAGATGCTTTTTATGATCAGATTATACGCTTTGTCGGGTGGTAGACTGGTAGTTAAGCTTCGTGCTAGACAAATAATGACAAAAGACAAAAAATGAACGATGAAAAAAAACGTGAGTAATTGCCCAGTCGCTGTATTTGATTCTATCCACGTATGTGCAGTCTAGACGACTACTGATAGACAAAATGGAATGGTCTGATAAAAAATGTTTAAAATTAATTAGTGATTATGAGCAGAAAAGATTATTATATACAAGATGCTAAAAATCCCTAACATTATAACAATTTAAAAAATGCATATTTATATTTACAATCGTATTTTTAACGTTGCAATATATATTATAAATTTATTGCGTATTTATCATAGATTTAGAGTATGTTTATGCAATATTAATTAAATATGGTTGGTAACACTCTAAATATTGTTTTATGGTTTGAAAAGGAATTAAGCTTTGAATACAAGAAAATAATGAAAGCACGCATATGTATACACATATTTAGTCGTCTTTTTCTGTTCTCATACTTTTTTTTATAAGAAGAAATAAGTAAAGAATTCGAATGTGATAGTGACATGTGTAAAAAAAAAAGATGACATTATTGGCATCTCTGCAAAGAGAAAAAGCAAAAAAAAAAGTATGGAAACAGGAAAAGGTGAGTGAATATGTGAATATATGCTTTTATTATTATGTTCCTGTATTTGAATACAGGGAAAAGAATTAAGTTTTGAAACTTAATTCCTTTTCAAACCATAAAACAAAATTTAGAATTAATATTGCGTAAACATACTCTAAACCTGTGATAAATACGCAATAAATTTATAATATATATATTGCAATGTTAAAAAATACGATTGTAAATATAAATATGCATTTTGCATACATGAGAAGATAATAAAACCATTATCAATCCACAAACGTATACCTGTATTGATCTGTAATCCCGTACCTGTAATATTGATCTCTAATCAGTAAGCGGCGTAAAATAGGGAGTGTCGGAACACGTTAAATTAAGCTTTTTCAACCACACCCAGGCCTCCGATACAGCTGTATATTTTTCCTGCAGTCAGAAGTATCCTGCCGAGGATTAAATGTGCGTCAATAAGGCCAACGAAACGATTATATACTCAAAGTTCTCTATATTTTTTTCGGGGATAGGATTCGACATTTCGAACAGGAGGATATATATCGGATCCGAAATATCTGAAGTCTCGTTTGGATACCTTCGGAAGTCAAATTTAAATCACACAGTGTGATGGAGGAGACGACGCTGCCGACGTTCTCTTCCAGCTCGTCGAACGAAGTCTCCACGAATGGCGATGTGGAGGACGTGGTGCAGCAGTGGCTAGAGAACGAGGCGTTACCGGGCTTTCGCATCTGGCAGCTCGCCGGCATTGTTCTCTCCGTACTGCTGAGCATTGTTGTCGGGTTGTGCTGTTGCATTCGTTTTCGCGTGCCCAGAACGAAGCAGGAAATCGAGGCGGATTACATACGTAAAAGGATCACCAAGAGTTTCCGGAACGAGCTCTCGAAGATCAGCAACACGGAGATGGACGACATGGATCTGCAGAAAGGTAACGACGCAACTACCGCTTCGGAGATTGATAGCTACGAAGACTCGGTATGATTTATATAGTTAATCAAGGGAAAAAGAAGGAAGGCATGTAAACAGAATAAATATCCTAAAATTCGTTAAATAATAAAACGGAACGAAAAAGGCATAAAAATTGTCATTTCTATGGAAACAAAATTTCTGATTATATTAAATTTGGTCCATGTTCTATAAAGATTCCTATGTAGATAAGGAGGAATTTAAGGTATTTTATTGATGAAGCTTATTTTTGCACTGAAAGATAATGTCTCTCTGTATAATGCTCTGCAACTTATCTCGTATATGCCATCCTTTCTTTTTCATCTTGATGTAACTTCTGAGAACACGTTATAAAATACTAAACTCGCTCTTCGCACCGTAGCTCTGGACAGAATCCGAAACGAGTACGAGGAGGACGCGCCCGCGATAGCGAAGGAGTGCGCGGAAATGGCACAGCGGAAGGGTTTTCGATCCAGATTTAACGCTGTGTTCGGTGGGATGCGTGTGCGTTTCAACCAACGCGAGCACGCGGAATCGAATGTCATGATCTAACGACGGCGGTCCTTTCGACCTCTGATGTCCTGTGTGAGGAGATTGAAATACATTCCTCTCGAGAGTATATGCTCCCATAATTGTCGCATGTTATAACTTTAGGGATGTCGAAGGAAATGGAGCAAGAGAAGATGTATATTGAAAGTAAGATAATATAAGTAAAACATGTCTCCCTCTTCTTTTTCTTAGATAATTACCTCGGCACAAAAAAAATTTAAACAGTCGAAAGTTAATGACTGAAGAAATAAATATCAATTTAGGTGGGGAATAATGACGAGCAATAAATTGTGTGTGACACTTTTATTGACTAAATATAATCTTTATTTCATAGATATATTTTACACAAAAATTTATTTACTTTAGCATGCAACAGTGATCTATTAGCAACGAATAGTAATGCTTCTGAAAGTAACACTCCATGGCTGCAGTCCGATTCACGCTCACAGCGCTGAAAGCATCGCTCTATCTTCGTTTTTCGATGTGCAACGAAGACAGAATGATGGTTACAACGCTGCGCTGTGAGCGTGAATCGGACCGCAGCCCACGATGTGTTACAGCGTGTTTTTTTTTTTCTCTTTTTATCCTGTCGACATCGCTATCGATTAAATTCTTTATATTGATTGATTATTTGTACTCTCTCGTTAACCGCGCTTATCTTATTATCGCACATCGATTGATCTTACTCATCTATTTAATAGAAGTCGTTCAATCTAATGTTTATTGAGACAATATGGAGATGAAAACCGTTATTAACGTAAAATAAATTGTAGAAAATAACAGAGTCAAATGTTCGTAAAAAATTGCAAAATAACGTTTTAAGAAAACAAAATATTATCCTGATTTTGCGACTATATATTTGCAATATTCTCCTTTCTATAAGTCGGCGAACGTGCGACGTGAATCGAAAAATAATCTCAAATGATTTTAAGGGTAAAAGCGAGGGGAAAAAAGAAAACTCGATAAAATAAAAAAAACAACGAAAGATGCGTGTTTACGAAAATGATTTATTAAAATCGGAAAGCATACAGGAGACGAAATTGTTGCTCTACAAACGATAATTTTGAGCCTATCGTTGCAGCAACAGTAACGTATCATTCTGTTGTATGATTCCGTAAAAAAAAGGGAAAAGAAAAAGACAAGGAACCAAGATCGTCGATTAAGAGACCAAGAGTCCATCGGGTTTGCTAATCGATCTAGCGTAAAAAATAATAATCGGACCGACTCGGGTGCGAGAATCGCCGAGAGCTACGAGCGAAACAAATGTCTCATACACGACTCGTCGTCTCTTTTCGTTTAGAAAAATGATTACTACGCTGACTAACGTAAAACGGAAAAAAAAACGTAAACATAAAAATAAGGTGATAAAAACATAAACGTTAATTGTTGTTCCACCGCGACGTTCGTCGCCTGGCAATTTATACTAGATCTTTCGCATTGCGATGCACGGGTCTCTCTATTTCGGTTGACAGACATACCGACACAACCGCTTGCACAACCGTTCCTGATCGCGAACCGGGGACGATCGACGATGAGATCAATTTTCATCGCCCTTCACTCGCGTGATACTCACGCGACGTTGATGCTGGCGCGTACAGTGTAGCAAAATAGACGACAAATATCTTTTTTTTTTTGTTTTTTTTTTACTTCCAGCGTGGCTCGATCGACTTCTCTCAACAGAGAATTCAAAGATCAGTCGTCGAAACATCCAACTATTACTTCTTCTCTCCAATATATTTTAAATCTTACGTAACGTAAAACTTTCTCGACATAATCTTCCTTTTTATTTGTTTTTATGGATATATTCTCGGCTATATATCTCGACAATTGATTGTGCCCGCAACGGCGCTCGCCTATAATTAAGAAAGTTCGCCGAAAGAAACCAATTAATCGAGGGGATATATTATGTCCGATCGTTAGACGCTTAGATTTTATATAATGTCTCTTTTAAATCCTTACATTCTAGAATCTTCGAGAATGCTCGATTTTATGCTTGCATCCTCGCGAAATAGCCTGGCTCTTTACGTTCTAACAACGTTGAAGTATATCTTTAAATTTTAAGAATCTTTGAATCCTTACGTTCTACGATCTTTGCGTGCTTAGATTCTAAGGTCTTTGGATCGTTAGGTGTTAGATTCTAGGAACTGTGGATCCTTAGGTTCTACGATCTTTAGATTCTTGGTTACAGAGAATTTTTGTGTCTAACTTAAATACTCTAGGATCTTAGAATACTTCTATATTTTCGACGAGAAGAAAAAAAAGAACGAGCGCAGATGCAAAAAAAAAAACAAAAACTTGTATCGTTAAGCACGATTGCTCGGTCTGAAATGGCACAAAATTTGGGTTCTGAAATGTTCGATATCTGTTTAGATATCTCCTAGAGCAAAGACTATGGGGGGACTGAATACGACGTTTTTCCCCCGAGCGGATTTTGGAAAAAATACAAATCAAAAGCGCATCATACGACGGAGGAACTTTGATCGACTAGAGGATCCGGCGCCGTGTGCATATGTAATAAACACCGTACATTTTTCTTCGGCGAGTTGAAAGAATTAGGAGATTGTTGTTGTTACAAAAGTTACAGTGTTTTCCCGTAGAAAGTCAGTTTGGTTCCTTAGGTCTTAAATTCCACTCAATTTTAGAAACCGTTAGGTCTTGAGTCTTGAACAGTCGCATCTTCACGTTATATCAAAATTGTTAGATATTTGAAAACATTTTGTGGAACCAAACCTCGTTACCACGCACGGAAACTTGTCAGAGAACTATCGTGAAAATGTTACGCACTTTAATGCGGTCACATTAACGAAGTATGCATCTTTGCGACAATGGAAATTTCGTAACTGCGAAAGTTACAACTAGTAACAGCTTACGCATTCCAATACGTTAACTGCTAATATAGGTAGACTTGCGAGATAATGATGCTTTAAGGATTTCTCTAATTGATGAAGACTGGCCAGAAGTGAGATACATAGAAATAGAAAGAGAGAGAAATATATATGTATATAAGCCAAGAGAGACAGAGATGAGAGGGAGGAAGGAAAGAGAGCTCGCTACGAGGTAAGAGAGGTGTGTCTCCTCATAAAACAAGTCGGGGTGGCGTCGCGACGCACAACGTCGACGGCGACGACGGTGGGCGCCTACGCGTGTCTTCACGAGATCTTGTTCCGCCACCACGAGAACTTCATCTTCGGGCTGAGATACTGAAAACTGATGACCGAGTGCGGGATCAGAGCGAGTATCGGTAGAAAGCTACCGCAGCTGCGGCTCTTCGGCTCCTCGTCGCTCTCTACCGCCGTCGTCGACGTCGACGTCGTCTTGGTGGTGACGGTGGTGGTCGTCGTTGTGGTGGTCGCTGTCGGCGTCGAGTATGGATACGGCGTCGACATGGGATTGCATGTGATGTGGATGTCTTCGAGACCCCACTTGTTCTCGCATCTCGCGACCGCGTCGACATCTCTGTCCGCGAAATTCTTCCTCTTTTGCTTCTTTTCCGCGGCGACGCTCATGTATCGCACAACGCCGTTCCTCTCGATGGCGCCGTTACCACTGGCGCCGACGTCAACTTCGCACTTAAGAAACAGGCTTTTGAGAGATGTCTTACGGTATACCTTGGATCGCGGGATCTTCATCGTCAGTTGCGGCAACGACGCTGAGCGAACCGTGATGTCTGCGCCATTCACACTTTTCAGGGTCGTGCTGAAAACGTCACAACCCTGGAAAGCGGGTGAGTGCGGGAGGGTGAAGTGCTCTCTGTCTTCGCTCCTCGGGATCGTCATCGCGCCGTCGCGGTGACAATCACGGAGAGGAAGACAGAGAGGAATGGGGGTGGTGTGCGCTTCATTGGTCCCGGGTTGAGAGACGAATGAAGCGTCCTTGAACCCTCAGCTCGGGAAGCGCGAAAAGAAAGCGCAAGTCAAATCGTAGTTGAGGAAACGACAGTACTGCACGTCGGTGCGCAGCCAGTCGCCAGAACGGTTCAGATAATCGGTCCGCTTCTCGAGTTCGCGCGGACAATTAGCCGCCGCAGACTGCTTGTTGGCGAAAATCGTCACGACAAACTTGCCCGGCTTAAAGGTGTTCAGCACGCGACGAATTATCTCGTCGTATGACGTTTCTGAGACGTTACACTCGAACGACACGTACGAGAACTCGGGCTCCGGTGTGATGTGGATCGTCATGTAGCTGCCCTGAAAAAAAGGAAAAAGATAGTATCGTAGTGTATCGTAGACAATTAAGACTCCTCCTGTTACTATGGTTATATCGGATTACAACGTTAGGAACGAAGAGTAATATTGTTGCAAGTAGGGACCAGGAGATATTTTTATATGTAAAGAATATTTTAGATATAATTAACAATAAGACTCTCCTGGTCCTTACTTGCAACAATATCACTTTACAAGAAATAAAATATTTTAAAATATTATCTCAAATAAAAAAATGTTTATATTATAATTTATATATTTTATTATTTCTAATATTATTATTTCTATATATATATATATTATAAATTAAATTATAAATTTTAAAATATATATATACAAAGTAATATGTATGTATATAATATATGTATATATTAATTTACAAGTGATATATTACATGTTACATATTACATTATAAATTTTTGTTTCTTCCAATCTTATGGCTAAATATTTGTTTAAAATTATCATCTCAATGTTCGCAACTCACATTTTTAGATATCCCATTCATAGAGTATCCGCATGGCTCGAACAGAAAGTCATCTATAATCATAGTAGGAATGAGCTTGTCGATTCCCGATTTGACCGTCGCCTCGTCGGCGGACGAGCAGACGTCCCTGGTAAAGATTGACATCACGTCTGGATCTAACTGCGTCATGAGTATCTCAAGGGTCTGATCCGGCTCCGGTGGGTCCTGCAATGGCTTATCACGGCTCAGAGTGTAGAGATACCAGCAATCTGTCTCGGGTGAGCCCATGCAGTAAGCTTCGCCATCTGAAATAAGAGATAGGGCTACAGTGACAAGGCTTCCGAATCCTTAATTTGAAAACATACAAAAGATAACCGATTTGAGTTGGACTAATTAAATCACTCTATCCTAGCTCAATTCCAATTTACTTTCTTTCTGTCTTTTCTTTCTCTTCCTGTATAACAAAAATAAACATTTGTATCTGATAATTACCAGGGAAGAGGGAATCCAACAGAGTGACTTCCTCCTCAAACGTCTGGTGTGGCGATATCTGGAGCTCCGGTTTCTTGTAATTCTTTCGGGAGTAAAAGACGTTCTGAAAGCATGACATAAAACTAAGAACCATGTACATTTACTCATTTACTCATTTTATATATTCTAAATACTTTATTGTTAACGACATGATAATAATAACGACAATAATAATAAAATAGCAGTCACAATAATTAAAAAATAATAATTACAAGCATAACAGATAAACAGTGCACGAATTCGAGATTGTTTATTTGTAACTCTTGTGTTATTACAGGTAACCCTCGTGATTCCGTGTTATTGAAAACCGTGCAATTCAAAACCAGATCCATATAAAATTGGTCATTTGGTTCCAAGGGGTTATTTAAACAAAAACTAAAAAAAAACAACATAACCTCCACCCCGGTATTTACGTATGTATTTCTTTTGTTGTGTGACTGTTATTCTAACTTCGTGCAACTCCAGTACCGTGTTATTCAAGGGTTGTCACAATTTTTTACCGTGCAATTCAAGTACCACGTTATTGGAAAGGTTACTTGTATTTTCATCATAATATAATTGCAATACTATCATAGTTATCATTATTAACGTCATTATCATTCCGAAGAATAAATATATAAAATATCTACAATTATATGCTCTCTTTCAGCGATAACTAGACAATAATTAGGACACACGATATTCTTCGATACCTCTCGAAAAACAAGAGGGAGCCTGTAAAAAAATTATAGCGGAATATATCTCGACGGGTGGTGGGCCGATCTAAATCCGCGATTCAAATCTCGCGCCCTCCGCCGCGATTCGGAGGTGGGGTGGGGAATCGGACTGAAGTAAGTCGCATGTTCGAAATTCAACGATTCTGATGTTCCCGATTTACACGGAGCCACGTCGCGGGACCGCACAATAGGTATAAAAATGATTGCCTGTTTGCAAATCAACGAACGAAGGGCGGAAAAAAAGAAAGGAAAATGTAAACGGAGGTCTTCTTATCCGATACTGAGGAGAAAGAAGCTGAGCGGTTAAACGCTGGCGAGCGAAAATGCGTTTCGGACAGCGTGGGAGAGGCAGGTATGTCGCGTCGAGATAGGTGAGATCAATAAACCAGGAGGCGGCAGAGAGACGCGTTTCGCGCGTGGCGGAGGGACACATATAGAGCCGTGTTTCTTTTCCGCGCGCACTAGGTCAAGTTATATAGCTAAGAACTCCTGAGACCGAAGAACGACGTGGCGCGTTCGGAGGAAAGGAGCTGGTCTCCTGCCGCGGTCGCTTGCGTTGAATTTGCCAACACGCCCGATATAAGACGGACGTAACACTTCTTAGAGGAAATATTAACGAAATCTTTTAATATTCTAACGTTGATATTTTATGTACGAAATCTTTACTTCAAAAAATATTTAAAAAATTGTTTTACATAAGAAATTTTTCACGTATAAACTCTATCATTTATTTTTTACGTAAATAAATATCTATATAATATATTATATTAAATATTTATAAGTATATTATCTAATGATCTTACAAATCTGTTGTTTCTAAAAATCCTGCCTGGGCACGATATAAGATACAATTTTTTTACACCAACTATAACGTAATATTTCCCTAGCTTGCGCAAATATACGCATCTCTATTCTTTTTAAATTTTCAGATGATATTTTCGAAAAAGATATCTGGTCAACTGTATTATAAAAGAGGAAGAGTAAGAACTTTTATAATTATTTAATAATAATTTTCGTCCATGTGCCACGTTAAATATATGTTCACGAAAAATGTGTCACAAATTCGATCCTTTACATGCCCACGCTAACGGTCGTTTGTAATATCCTTACGATAACGATTTACCTCGACATCGTCGAAGCCAGTGTACTCCTCAACGAGCTCCAGAAGCGGCTCCAAACACTGCAGAGGTGTGGTGGTACCGCAAGTCTTTAGTATGAGTCTGCGTTTGGACACAAACAGGCTGCTCTCGCTGCGGACATGATAAATCACATGATTAGCTGTTTCGCTGACGACGATTTTTATTAATTTTTAGCGCATTTCCTGAGACATCATAATATCTGCGTGACATTTCGTAATATAAATGTTTAATATAAATGGCACGCTTATTCGAGACGTTCGGATGTAAAAATCATTAAGCGACAACTCTGTAAAATGTTACTTCTTTGCGATGAAATAGCGATCTGGAATTAAGAAGTTCTCAATCGATGATCTTATTTAACTTATTTAACTCAATGAAAAAGTGAAAAACATATTTAAATTAAATTAAATCTAATCAAGTAATGATTTAACTGGAAGACGGCCTGATGACAGACCGAAACGTTTTTTAAAAAAATTAATTTAATTAAACATTTACGACACGAACACCCTGTTGTGACTGTCCTCTTCTTTTTATTTAATGATTTAACTATATATTTATTTCGTTAAAAACAATTTGTCTAAATCTCGCTCCCGATGAAAGTGAGTTTAACGGTTTGCAAACTGATGTTCTTCACGAAGGGCTTACAGTTGCGATATATCAGAGATCTCATAGTAGCTAAACGGAGATAATATAGCGCGCGTGTTTAAGATTAAACGAGAGTGACGCACATTTATTCGCTTTTTCTTTTCTTTCTACTTTAATTGATTTGCTCTGCTAATTATGCTGGTAGATAATTATGACGTTATTTGAGAGCACTATATTAGCGAAGGTCAGCGAAGAATGAAGGTTATATTAAAAGATATTTGCTTGGCTTCTGCTGATGTTGCTATTTCTGAACTGTGCTTCACTATTAGGCAGAAAGCGACGTTACGCGAAGACAATTCGCGCAATTTACAAATATCTGCGTGCTCCTCAGCAGGAACTGCACGTGGACCTCCATCGTTACATCAACATTCGTCATGCCCGACACATCGTCGCCCGACAGTTCATTCATTAGCAATAATTGTGCTCTTTCTTGATTACACTAACGACTTTTTAAACGAGAAAAAAAAGATAATTCATTTTTACCATGATAACATTCACAGAATTGACCGTACGTTCCTCATTCTTGTTAACGACTCGAAAGATAAAGGAAATATGCAATTTACTTCGTACATTAATATATTAATATAATTAGTGTGAGAATTTAAAACTTTCCATTTTATATTTTCCACATATCACAAACATTTTATTTACTTATTTTACTTATTTATTACATATATATTAATAATTTTACTAACAAAATCGATCTTATTTACTTAGATCAAAATGTTTCCGCCTCGATGCTCTATATATTTTTCTTTTTTAATTTAAAAAGTTTGTCGCGATTATTTTAAATTAAATGTAACTCCAACGCAAGCTCCGTTTATTTAATTAGTAACATTTACATCTTTATTTCTTTCACGCCCGCTGTGACGAATGACCGAGTGAAAGCCGGAAAGCTTTTTGCAAAAATTTAATTTAAAAATAGATCGTCAAAGGTTATCAACGATAGACGTTGACCCTAAGATTCTCCGCGAAGACAACGAGAGCGATATTGGAAGCGTAAGCTTCTTACGAGTGTTCTAAATAAAAACGTATGATAAACGTACATTTAAAGTCGATAACAGAATATTGAGCATTATCTTGTAATATTATGCGGGCGTGAAAAAAATTCCACTGATTCTTTTGGTACAAAAAAGATCTGCGAAAGCCACATAATTGGATTTAAAAAGTATACGAATGACGGAACGTATACGTCGCTTTAAATTCAAGAAGCTAATATGTTACTTATTTATTAACAGAAACAACCTGTCAGCAAAACTTATAAAAAGAAACTGCGAGATTAGAAGAAAAAACGTTAGCAGTATAGAAAAAATAGTAACGGTAATTATGATAATAATATAACAAAAATAATAGCAATAAAAGTAAAATAACAATGGAAATAATAATCAATAAATTTGACGAAACCAATAATCATGATTTATTACAAAGATCGAACTATAGATTTTAGAGAGTCTATGATTAAATTCATGAAAATGCAGAAATCGAGATGTCTTTATTTTAATAACAAGCTAAATTATATATTTTAGGTCCAGTTCCACAAACGTCGGTTAACTTTTAACCTTAGGTTAACACACTTTTTATCTCTTTCTATCGCCCCCTTTATAGAAAAAGACTTTATAGAAGAGTGAGTTAACCTAAGGTTAAAAGTTAACCGACATTTGTGAAACTGGGCCTTAATGAAAGGATTAATTTATTTCGGACATTTCTTAAGGCAGCAAAAAAAACTTGAAACACCGCGGAGAAATCTGACAAGATTTAAATATATCTGAGAACATATACACACATTTATGAAAATTGTTTCAGAAATATGAGAAATTCAGTTATAATTTCGTTGGTCATACATAACTTTTTAAGGAAAAAAAGATGTGTATGTATGTATGTGTACCCCTATGTGTCAATGTGAATCACTTATTTGGCGAAAGTGGAAAGTCATAGCCAAGACGCGACATTTTCACTTTTAAGTACTATCATAGTACTTAGGTATTTGATATAGAAAATAAATATTCGCAATTCTCTTGAGTTCACATTCGAGTCCACTCAAATACTTATATATTTACTCCCTTTCAAAATTTTAATACATGCGCACTTATTTATAAAAATTCGTAATTTATTGCATATCCCCGCAGGGTTCACAATCTACTACCAATACTATCCTTCTCCTCTCACTTTAACCCTTTGGACCCACGGCTTAACGTCTCTTTCCGAAAGACGGAGCCCAGTTTTCTCCGCACAAGAGCCTATCTTGCACGGAGGGGCGCAGCTATCGGAAAAACATTCCATGCTTCATGGTTCTAGTGGACTCGAACCTGATTCCTCAGATTACGAGTCTGGCGCTCTACCACTAGACCACACTGCCGCCCTCGCACTTATTTATATTTAATATAGATGGATAAATTTGTAAACTTTAATATCATAATTGTAGATCAAATCTGAAACAGCCTGTTTTATACCTTTCTTATTCACACAACTTTATTTATTTATATAATGTATATAATTTTGTTAACAACGATATCTTCCAGCTAATGACGAGAGATCGGTTGCTTGCGAAATCCAAAGCATCCGCCGGACGTTCGTGGAATTCCTTTGAAGATAAATTTGTTATTGTTATCATTTTATTTATCAGAATAAAAAGTTTCCGTCTTGAATACGCGATCGTAAATTCGTTAGTTAAATATATTTATGCAAATCGTGGATGTCACGCGTTTGTTATTTGTCCAGTGACGTTTTGAGTAAAACACTTCGATTTAAAAAATCAAATAATTTTCCTCTAAATGTAAGAAATTTTATGAGAGCTAACGACTTTATTTAATAAATATTATTTCGATGATTTTTGCACAATTTCATTCTCAATGTTTCGCAAATTTAATTTTTTTCAATTTAATAGATATCAAATTAAATAAATAAATAATTTTATCAAGTAAGTAACTAATATTAAATGACAAATTTAGTTTTACAGAGGAATTCTACGAACGTCTGACGGATGTTTTGGATTTCACGAGAAAACCGATCTCTCGTCATTAGTTGAAAGGTATCGATCGAGTTCGTAGAGTCGCAAAAGGAAAAGAAAGCAAGTCCAAAGCGCCTTAACGCAACAAATTCCTCTCCTTAGCAGGGAAAATTCAAATTAGCAGCGATTTCCTAGCGGGATAGTAGACACAATCCGAATGTATAAAGGAGATCAATTTGCAGATAACTATCCCCCTTGTCAAAAATTCTTTGAGAACCTTGAAGAGGGTCATCAGTCATCATCTATATCTTTCGAGTCCATAATAAGGTTCGTTTTACTAATATCTTTTGCGCTTTGTCCTTTTTGCTTTTCTTTCCCTCTAATTTACTTTTCTTTCCCATGAATTTATTATTTTTATCTCATTTTCTTCCATTTTGTTACATCATATTATTCATTTCCATTATATTTTTTATATGTCACATTTTTGTTTTTAGGGGAGTATTCCTTTCCGAGACAATAAATCACCGTTATTGTTACCGCCATCGCTACTACTAATTAGTAGCGAAAATACTAGAAGATTCGCTCACGATTGCTATCGACTGGAAGAGGGCGACTCGCGCACGGTGGGCTAAAACGCGCGAAAGTGTCACCTTGACCATATTTATTTATAGGGGCGGATCAGCGGCGGCACTGGGTCGACTCTCGCGCACCCTCAAATATTCTAGAACCAGGGCACGTCGCATCTCATCCCATCCCATCCCATCCCACCCCGTTCCATCCCGCCCGCGTCGTGGCCGGCCGGGCCGAGCCGGGCCGGGCCGGACGGGACGGTGCACCTCTTCTCCATCAAAACAATTCGATATATCGATTATACCACACCGGCGGTACACGGGCGGCTGAGTGCCTCTCTCTCTCTCTCTCTCTCTCTCTTTCTCTCTCTCCTCGGAACGCCCCGCGGAGCACCAACCCGCTCTCGGTTTTCTACGCGCGTCACGAAAAATTGCGCCGTTGCTCACATCCCGAACACCCGCGCTCACTTCTCGTCCATACGCGGTCCAACAATTAGCCCCGCGTTCGTCTGATGAGGATTATGTCATTTTATTCTGAGATTTAACAGCGCAATTTTAGCTAAGGGGTGACATGCTGAATATCGTTTATCTCGACATCGAGTTGTTGCGCACGCTAAATTAAAACAGAAGCAAAGTTGAAATAGTTTTTGACCAGATAACATCGTTACCGAGATTAAGAGAATTGTATCCCTTGACCTTATCCCTCATCAGATTCGCGCAGAATTAAGTTAGTTTTTTTTCTTTCCGAATCTAGTGTTAAATGTGCGAAAAATTGCGCGGTTATGTTCTTTATGTTCTTAGATCATCATTCTGACATACGAATTCTGATATTCGGGAGATAATCATTTATACAATAAAGTATTCTTTCCCAAATGTCCAAACTGATATTTCACGGGAGCGAAGTAACATAAAATTTCTCTAAAAATCTCTCGCAAGTCCAAAAATACAGACATCTCATGTTGAAAAATGTTTAGATAGAGATACGGCAGTTTTTGTTTCCAAGTGATGTAACCCGAGTTTTATCAAGCCGAACAGAGATTCAACCGACGTACATACATCGACTTCTGAGAACGAAACAGCGATGAAGCAATGTGGAAGAAACCTACCTCAAGGTAGATAATATTCACACGAATAAAATCTAGTCCACACGAATCTAATCCTCAAAAAACTACGAATTGTCGCAACAATTTGTATTGCGCATCTTTCTGTAAATATCAGAGGGATGTTTGTCGTCCAAGTTTTCTTAATTAGTATAATTCTACACTGTAGTCGGCGCGATTAGATTGCAAATGAAAATCTGATAAGATCTGCTCGAAATTAACTGGAGATGGACATTTTTTTGTCTGCTTTGAATACTTGAGATAGAAGATGCACACAATTTTACATTAGGCGAAGTAATATACGGACCAAAAAACAAAACATAATAGGATGCCTGTGTCTCGGCATTGATCCCTCGTTAAATCCGAAAACTCTTTTCTTCACGGGTCGGGTCGGTCTATTACCTGAGTGCGACTTTCGTTAATCTCGGCTTATTACAAAACGACTTACCTAAGAACATAGGCGTCCACTTGATCGTTATGGCAAAAGCTGATGATCTCGCAACGGACTATCTTCAACAATGACTCCCATTTTTGCCTGCAAAAAGAATAGATTTACTCGGTTAGCATGACAGATCGATTGTTTGTCTAAATCAAAATTGACGTAAGTCACCATATGTCACAGACATCGTTTAAAGCACACGTGTCTTTAAAAATTTCAAGAAATTGTTCAGAAAAGCATTTTATTAAAATAGAATGCTATTTTATACCCCGTCAATAGGGTGTAAGCTGCAGAAATTTATTTATGTCTTCTTCTTTGTTCTTATTATATCAGAACATTTAACAGACTTTTTTTTATTCGATAATTAATCTTGCGACTATACGCTATTCGGCAAGCTCGATAAATTTCTCGTATTTATCGCTATCTCTAATTTCCGCGCCATACATTGTTATTAATTTCTTAAAATAATGACAATTTACAGCAAAATTGATCTTAACATAAACAATTTACGAGATTCGAATTACGAATTTTATTAATTATTTGGCATCATATAATAAAGTCTATAATTACAAAAATTTATTGAATAAAAAAATGTACAGGAGAATCATTAACAATATATTTACACAATCAATGCTCTATAACCATATATTTTACTTTATTTATTACAACGGTTATTCTTGCGAGACAGCATTACAATACACGGTATCTGATTGGAAACAAGATTGTGATAACAATAAGTATATATAGTAGTTGTATTTATAGACCTTAAAAGAGTGTTTGAGACGGTTGACCGTGAACTTATGTTAAAGAAGCTAGAAAAATACGGGCTACAAGAAACAGTACTAAAATGGTTTAAAAGTTATCTAACTAATAGAAAACAGCAAGTCAAATATAATGGTGTGTTGTCAAATGAAATAGATTGTAACATAGGAATTCCGCAAGGAACAGTATTAGGGACATTGTTATTTATTATATACATAAACGATATTATTAAGATATTCAGAAACATAAGGCTTTTTGCAAATGACATGATAGTCTATCGTGAAGGAGATAATGTTGATGATATTATTAACGAATTAAATATAGGTGCTGCAGAAACTCAGCAAGTGGTTTAATGTTAATAAACTAAAAATAAATATAGAGAAGACGAAATTTATGATTATAAAAGGAATAAAAAAACAAGTCGAGTATAGAGAAAGAATTAAAATGAACAAAATATATATAGAACGCGTAAAAATTTTCAAATATTTGGGTATAATATGAGCATCTGAATTTTAAAGAAAATGTAGATTATATCTGTAAAAAAGTTAACAAAAAAGTAAGTTTGCTATGGAGAATAGGAAAACTACTGTATGATAACACGAGATGCCAAATATATAAGAGCATAATTGCACCACACTTTGAATACTGCAGCACTTTGATGTATAATATGAATGAGAGCCAGATTAGAAAACTACAAATATGTCAAAATAAAAAAGCAATGCGAGCAATAATTAGATGCAATATTTACACGCCACTAGATTCTATGTTGAAAACCTTATGCTTCCAAACAATAAAACAAAGAATTGAAAGAAGTGTTTGTATTATTATAATAATATTAGGCAAAACGCCGGAGTACCTGCAATGTAAATTAAGTAGGTAGCGTGAACATCATGAATATGATACGCGTAGGAGAAATGATCTATGTATAAAATTGAGTAATACGACAAATGCGCAAAGAAGCATTTTTAGTAATGGAATTTTGAAACTGTACAATAGTTTAAACGAGTATATAAAAAACGCAGATGATATAAAGGATTTTGTTAGACGCCCGCGAACTTAACAAACAACAGACATGTTTATAAGCTGTATATATGTAGTCAGTGACTAAATTAATAATAAATCACTCACACTCACTCAACAAAATTCTTGTGACATTAAGTCAAACACGTGGAACATGTTTATTTGACGTTCGATTATCTTAATCTCTAAAGTGAAGTGATTTATCTTTCAATCCGACAGGGAAAATAATGTGAATATTGTTCTGTTATTCGAGAAAGAGAGAGGGAGGGAGGGAGGACGGGGAGAGAGAGAGAAAGAAAGAGAGAGAGAGAGAAAGAAAGAGAGCTGCAGTTAGGAGAACTTTAACGAATTTTACAGGGGTTCAACGATTACAATCTCGCATGTCAACGAAGCCTCGGATCGGCGTTCCGGCGCGGCGCGGCGCGGCGCGCGGCGTGCGCTCCCGCTTCATCGGCCGGCAGTGGGTAGGCTTCTAAATTTATTGTCCCCGCGATATGCAAAAATAAACAGTAGTCGGCATCGTAGCCGGCCTTTACCCGTAGGCGCACACCTCGGGAGGTTCAACGACACTTGACGTTGCACGTAAACAACTACGACAATCGGATCGCAGTGGATCGCGCCGCTATCAATCGGCGGTTACATAATCGCTACGCTACGCGGTCGCCGCGCGTGTGGATACAGGTTGAGCAAATCTGTGCCTTTTATCTTTTATCACTAATTGTTTAAGTTAAATTTAATTTTATTAATTTAAATTCCATTTCGAGTACTCAAATGTGCTCCGGGCAAAATCTTGGAAATCTCTTTAAAGATCATCAAGCAGGCAAGATCGAGACGTTAACGAATTGAAAGCTAGACCAAGGGGCTTGTCAATGTCAAGAGTCTGATAAGCCTAATCGGGATTTAAAAAAAGAAACCTGCGATTATTCTCTTCAAACAGATTCATGCATGCTTGCGGACTTGCGACTGTTCTTAAATTATTCTAGATCGACATAATAAACAAATTCGAGTGATCTTGAAGAAACGCGCGAGCATCCAAAGAAATAACGTTTCTTAAGAGAATTAAAAAGAGAAATGAAAAGAGAAATACTTCAGAGAAGTGAAAAGATGTTTGCGGGCATTTTAGGATTTTTCACATCCTGATGTCTTTTTAACAGCTCGGTGAAGGTCCTTTTCCTGTCACGAGGAGGCGGACCATTTTGCCCAAAACGCGAGTGTTAATCAAGGGGCCGCACACTTGGCGGAGCCTCGTATTTAGCGCTTATTTTTTGGAAAATCGTCCGTAAAGACACGCGCGTAGAAAATCGACCGAGACGACGTGAACGGTCAGTCCAGTCTACGGACTCCTAACACGGTCGACGCCGGCGCGGCTCGTCACCGTCCGTCCTGGCTTGGCCGGCGTCGACTGTCATCGTTTTCGCGGGGAAGAGGAGAAGGGGAGAGGGGAGGAGGAAGAGGAGGAGGAGACGGTGGTGTCAGCAGCGAGACACCGGCGGGCGGCGTACTTACCGCGGTATCTGACGGAGATCACCCTGATGCTGCTTGAGGCCCTTGGAGCTGGTGAACCAGACCTCAAGAAGCTTTTCGACACCCTCGAAGAACTGCACGTTGTCGGCGCAGTCGTCCTTGGTGTCCGCCATCCTCTCGCCGTCGGCCGCGGGGTTCGTCGTCTTCGCTAGTTCGCTCCACGAAATTGCAAAAGCGGCACGCGCGGGCGATCGCGTAATTCACGTCTCTCTCTCGCCTTCGTTCCTTCCTCCCTCTTCTAACTCTGTCGCGGCTCTCACGATCGCTGATCTCGCGCCGATCGACTGAATGCGTGAATAACACGGAGCGTAAGTACTCCAAGCGCTACTCCCGGTGACGCGCGCTCGTAGACTGACTTGACACACTAACCGCACCAGACTCCAGAGGCACACCGATTGACTGATTGACGGACGGACGGATGGTCGCCGGTGCTGCCAAGCATGCTGCGCCGCCGCCACCGCCGTCATCGCCGTCGTCATCGCCGCCACCGTCAGCCAACCGCCGCGCTGCGCCATGTCTCGCACGCTGCACGGTTCGCGCGCTTCTGCAGCGTGGCGCCGCAGACGGCGCCAGACGGAACTACCTGGCGCCGCTGGTCGCCAACAGGGAACGCTGCGCGCGGGCACGCGCGCGCGCCGCAGCGTGAACCGCGCCGCGAAACGATACGTGAACTGATCGTCACGTCGCTGCCATCGCTGCCCTCGCTTGATAAGCGCGATTAATAACGGGGTTGGACGTTTATGCGTATAAAATATATTATATTTTAATATAATAATCTACGTCTAATATAAATCATGTTTAACATGTTATTTAAACAATAAGTAATCTATGGATCATCGAACATTATTCACATTTCGTCAGAAATACCGGAAATTTATGTTTTGTTTGCAATTTTATTTTTAGTTACTATATTATTCAGTTTGAGCATAATTTTTAGGACGCTACGGAAAATTAACAATAAAATTTTGAAGATCTTGATTTTATATCTATGAAAAAATAAACATTGTGTATATTGCGTAATAAACTAAATAATATTGCTTTTTGTCGTTTAAGGGAATCCTAAAGCCGTCTGTAATACGTTTCTCTCTGGTAATACCGACAATCGTACTTTTCGCTTTATTTTTTATTGGCTTTATGGATTTGAAAAAATCTTGCACAGAATTAAAGTATGTGCTCTACTCTGTGGACAACCACCGATTTTGTAACAAAATAAGTAAATAAGATAATAAACAAAAATCCACTTTAACAATATTTGCTTCGTATAAAAATTCTACAACTTGAACTTGATGTTACAAAATGAGGGTGCAGGTCCATTCAGTAGACATCAAGGAATATCATGCCGTTTGTAGAATTAGGCTGACAATGAGACTCCAAACAAAAAAGTTAAGCGAAAAGTACGATTACGTGAACGTAAAGCCTTTTGCACAATGCCAGGCAACAGGCAATAGGAACAGGGAATAGAAATCAGAAATCATGTATAAATGCAGAATAAACAGTGACACAGGCAATAGACACAGAGTTTCCGTCACGTTGGAAATTCTGTGCCTATTGCCTATTGCCAACCAATCATAGCATTTGAATTTTTTAGGTTGTAATTAACCATTTTTTGGTTATTTCCTGTTCCTATTGCCTGTTGCCTGGCATTGTGCAAGGGGCTTAATGTATGTATGTATATGACACCGGACCAGCAGTATTGCGTGTAGCGAGAGATGGCGCAGCAATCGAAACAAGGACAGATATAGATATTTGATTAGAAATGTTGACATTACCGACATCGAGGAAGTTCGGGTTTCGCTTAGGATCCCCGACCGGCCGTCTTGAAAATTGCTTTGCAACGTACTGTTACAAAATTCATGAATTTGATTGGTTGATTCTATTAATTTTGACCGTAACCAAGAGTATACACCAATCAAATTCACGAATTTACAACAGTTGCAAAGCAGCTTTCTCTGCTGGACTCAGCCAATTGGATCTGTTTTCTATTGCTAAACTAGTGTACACTCTCTGTACTTAAAGTAAAATAGGTATACCGAAAGTACATTCGTAATTCGCCAACAATATAATAAACAATTAGACTTTCATTTCATCCGATTACAATTTGCAAATAATCATCGTGCATGATGAAATACTGTACAAATGACTGTTTAGATGACGCCAATATGACACAAAAATTTAACGCTTAAATTTATGTATAATAATAATAATAAACGCTTAACTTTAACGCTAGAAATTTAAAATCAGTTTCAATAATTCTAAAACTGTCATGGTGGATAGAAAAGCGTCGAGCTGATTTGAGAT
>NW_020221671.1:0-1607 GCF_003070985.1 Temnothorax curvispinosus
GAATTTAAGAAAATAAAAAATAAGTATTAATGAGTATATGGCATTGCATAGGTATACTGCACTTCCAATAAATTGTTGTAATCTAAAATTACAACGGGTAATTATTAAATTATTTATAATAAAATTATAGAATAGCCTTTCAAAAGACTTCGAGGAAATTGTCTTTCGAAAGACTCCTCAATTTACGCTGACGCGGACGCGGAAGTTTATCAAGCTTCCGCGTCAATCGAACTATTGCGATATGCATAAAAATGTGCGACAACGCATTTCGACACAATATTGCGAGATGCATAGGAATGTGCGACAACGCATTTCGACAATCGCGGAACCGCGGGAGTACAGCGAGATTGCGAATGCGCTCGGTCACTGACCGACCTCATTCGGGGGACCGTCGAACCCGGCGGAAAAGTGCCGACAGGGCATAACTCAAAGCAATATAAGGGACCGTCGAAGAAGCCGCGACGGAGAGTAATACACCGGAGACTCTGCCCGTGACCGTTCCCGTAAGTCGTGTCGCAAAGGTTTACATTATAACAAAGCGCGTGCGAGTTATAGTAATTGTGAAAAGCAAATACAAGTGTAAGTTAGTGAGTGTAAAAGGGGCGCTGAAATAAAGCTCCAATATAAAGTAAAACGAAGTAAAGTTCATTTAACGACGCCTATACCCCCGTTCCACTTGCGAACCCGACCGCTTCCTAGTCTGCCCGCCTGTGCCTACCGAGTCCTTACTCGTAAGGTCAAGAGATCCCGAAAATAATAAACGTTTTGCCGTAAGCCGTCACCAACCAGCGACGCGGCATAACATAATTTGGTGGCAGCGGTGGGATTGACCAAAGCACCAGGACAACTAGGAAAGACAACAGCAAGCCTGCCTAAGGTACGCAAATAATGTCTACCAGTTACCGCTGAGTATGACTAACAAGGAAGGAAATAAGTACGGTGGAACATCTGTGGATTGACCAAGAATCAGATCGACCGGTGTCACATCTGACGGTATAATCACAACTATGTTCCACCCGCATAAATTTTTCGATTTTCCATTTTCATTGCTAGAAGTCCACAGCATCTGAAAACAACATTATAATATAACAATCATTCTTTAAATTAACTGTCACAACAAACACTCAGCTGATCCGAACACGCGTTCTTAAAGCAGTAGACATAAGCCTAGAGAACATGGCTGCCTTAAGGTACCCTTTCAAGCTTAAACCCCATTTTCATGAATCACACTATAAAGTTTTGGACAATTGCTTGTTAAAATTCCCCAGAATCACTAAAATTGATCGTAAATGAATATTACAAGCTTTATGAGATCTTTGATGCAATACAAATTCAATTTAACATATGAATAAATGCATAATCCATAAGAATAAATTCAGGAAATTAAAATAAAATATAAATAAATTAATTAAAAGTAGATTATTCATAAGAACATAACCTTTTATGCCTGAGAAACATTATCATGCTAAAATAGTAATTATTTCATTAGCATTTTTTCAAACATAATTGTTATAAACAATTAAATTATATTATTAACAGACCTAGTTAATGTGATTACTAGAACTATCACAAAAAGTCAAATAACTTTTGATTATAAACCATTATTG
>NW_020221672.1:0-1542 GCF_003070985.1 Temnothorax curvispinosus
CGAGGTGAAAATTACCAAAGTGAAAAAATTCACTAGAATATCTACAATTTTATTTGTCGAAATCTAGTAAATCTGTTCACTTTTGTAATTTTCAGTATTTTTCACCTCATTTCAAGATACACAATCGATCCCCTGTAGCGTCCTATGTGCAAAGCCATAATGCTTCGTATGCATGTACAGTATCGCTTTTATTCAGACGTTCTAGGCAGGATGGCAGGTATACGATTCGAGTGTCATCGAAGCTCACCGTAGATTGCCGACATTGCTGTTGGTCGGCGAAGTCAAGCGAAGCGAAGTGGTGCGGACGGTGCGGTCAGTGCGGTGTGGTGCGGTGTACGATACGGAACGGATTACGGATTCTGGCGGAAACCGGAGCCGGAGACTGGAGACCAGAGATAGACATTGATATACATAGACATGGCTTGGTCGCTGGACTCGCTGGTGGAGCACGGCGCTCGTCGTTCTACACGCTAAACACACTAAATCACCGCGCAATTTTCACGTTTCGTAGCCGCACGTTGTCGGACTCTCGGAGCAGTGCCGTTCACTGCCTCTTTAGCATTGCAAAACTTGCACTCGGCACGCGTACGGTACGTTAGTACGAGGAGTACGCGTACTCCTTATTCCTTATCGCTCCTTATCTCGTTCGCACAGTATTTATGATCCGCCGATAGTACGTCGCGAACATTGGCGCGAAGCGAACAGTGAGAACATTAACAGTCTTCGTCAGTATCGTCACTGCTGACTGGTCACATCACATCGTCAGTCTTCACTCTTCGTGGAGCAGTTGGGGGTTGGGGCACGTCGTCCGGTCGTCGTTCGTATTTGTAATTTAGCTGGCAGCCTAAGCACCTAAGCGAGGTTTGTCGCTTGTGCACAATCGTGCGTTTTTACGTTTTTGCATTTTCCTCGTCTTGGACAGTCTTGAAACATAATCGCGGGGCCGACCCTTTGCGCCCTATGCCCTATGCGATCTCTCTGCGTTGCCTACCTGCGATCGTCGTCGGCCGTCCTCGCAAGGAGGTACGTTCATCCATATACATATGTATGTATTTCATAATGCGGATTTTGAGTAAAGCGAAGCTTCTAGTTCTAGGTTCTAGGTTGAAAGATGCTTAGATGCTGGTTAATACGTGTGTAACGCACGTTGAGTTCCGTATTATACTATCATTTTTTTTTCTCTTTTTCCCCCCCCCTCTCTCTCTCTCTCCCCCTCTCTCTCTTTCTCTCTCTCTTTCTCTCTCATATATACATATATTCTTATTATACAAGCTTCTCATTTTCACCCTTATATACAGGATTATACAAGAGAACGTATCAACACGGATCGTTAACGTTCTTCATTTTAGAATTAGATAATCTAGATTCTATTTTTATCGCTGGCGAGACTAAAATAAAATTTTTGCTTCGATGTTTACTAATTGTAAGCTGCCTGCCTCGTTGACAATTTCTTGGTGTGCATTTTTAGGTTATTTAAGTAGCAACGATGTCAGTACACTACAAATTTAAATCTACTTTGGACTATGATACTGTGTCGTTTGA
>NW_020221673.1:0-1798 GCF_003070985.1 Temnothorax curvispinosus
ATAGTTACAATATTTTAAAGAAAGAATACTGAAATGGTAAAATTGGAATATCGATAGTTACAATACTTTTTAGAAAAAGTGGTGAAATAGGAAAATCTTTGAATCGATAGTTAAAATAATTTTGAGAAAGAGTACTGAAATGGTAAAATCTTAAAGACGATAGTTACAATAATTTAGAAAAACAATGCTGAAATGGTCAAATCTGAAAATCGATAGTTACAATACTTTTTAGAAAAAATGGTGAAATGGTAAAATCTTAAAGACGATAGTTAGAATCATTTTGAGAAACAATGCTGAAATGGTAAAATCTTGAAATCGATAGTTACAATATTTTAAAGAAAGAATACTGAAATGGTAAAATCTTGAAATCAATAGTTACAATGTTTTAAAGAAAGAATACTGAAATGGTAAAATCGGAATATCGATAGTTAGAATAATTTTGAAAAAGAGTGGTGAAATGGTAAAATCTTCAAATCAATAGTTAGAATAATTATTTGAAAGAGTGCTGAAATGGTCAAATCTTAAAGACGATACTTCCTGCGTGCAGGGGCCATAAGTACGGAGAGAAAAAGTAAATTAATGTATAAGCTACTTTATTTGTTCGACGAACGTACTTGTCTTTCTTAACGCATAAAAATAAACGGTATTATATATAATGAGAAATAAAATAAAACTTGGCGAGGTACGTTCGGACTGTTACACTTAGCTCCGCCCCGGCGCGCGTGGCGTTCGTCGTAATCTAAAATAAAATGAAACAAGATTATTAGTACGCGTATGAACGAAACGATATATACGGAGAAAAGGTAATTCTTATCAAGAGGTTTTTTGTCTTACCGACGACGCTTCGAGCCACTGCTCGGTCACGGTTTGGAATCGTCGATGTCATAGTCGTCGCTGTCCGACGACGAGAAACATACTGTATTCGGATATATAGTTCCGCTTGTATGGCTGTGGGAGAAAAAAATTATTGCGTTAGTTACACACGAGAGAGTGAGTGAGAGAGAGAGAGAGAAAGAGAGAGAAAGAGAGAGAGAGGTTTTCTCTTACCGACGACGCTTCGCGCCACTGCTCGGCCCGGGAAGCTGCAGATCCTCGAGGTCCTCCAAATCGGAGGTCGGCGAAAGAGTGTCGTCGTCGTCGTCGTCGTCGTTGTCGGGCTCCGGTCGCTCAATTTTTGTAACGGAACGTATTATAATTCCTCGTGTCGTGCTGTGGAAGAAAAAACGATTAACGCGTTAGACACGCGCGCGCACATACGTACATACACGCGCACTTACGCACGCACGCACACATCGTTGAGCATACTTACCAAGCGTGCTTCGGCCGTTTCTTCGTGCGCGAGAGCACCTCTATCTCCTTTTCGGGCGACAGTTCCAATCTTATCGCTGGTGTAAAATCAAAATTGAAAAATTAATTAACGATGGCGCGTGGTACAGATCGACGATAAATGTACCCTGGTAACCATATCCGATAGAAAACGATTAAAAACGGCTATATCTATATCGTTTTTAATCGTATCTTATCGGTTCTATCGTTGCATATTTAGAAGGCAGATAAAACATTAATCGAATCGAATCGGTGTCTATCGTTTTAGGTCCGAATAAGAAAATAACTATACAAATTTTATAGTTATGAATCGTTTTCTATATGTACAATTATTGCCCGTCTGAATCAATCGTATATACACGATATAATATGTATCGTTATTTATGGTAATAATTTTACCGTATGCATTAATACGGATATATAAAAATAAAATGATAGACATCTTATCGATATTTATATGACTTAACCGAAC
>NW_020221674.1:0-5951 GCF_003070985.1 Temnothorax curvispinosus
AATCATCTACTCCTGTAATCCACTCCTGCAAAAAAATATCAATGTATGTATATATATATGTATATATATGTATATGTATGTATATGTATATCACAAGCGACCTGTCATTACTTATTGTTATGTAACAACTGTAGAGTAACAATCACACTAAATTCGATACTGTCCAATTGAAGCAGAGGATTCACTCGAAATTTTGGCATATCACAGTACTCTCAAATATTGAATGTAAAAAATACAAAAAATATTTTTAAAAATGTGTGACAACGTGCTCCGGTCTACCCTACGCATATTTTCTGTTTTAATATTATGATTTCTTAATACGTTTCAGATATTATAATACAATACAACAAAGATTGCTTACAAATTTCACGTTGGATTCTTGAACTGTTTTATGTCCTTCCACAACTGTTGAACCCATAAGTGCCAGAACATTTTGATCTGTTTCGGTTAAAATCTGACTTGACGCAGGCCCTCCACCAGTTTTTTTCGCATGGTTCTTGATCGAAGCATTTTTGGCTTTAGTGGAACTTCGCATGTCTTGCCAAGTCTGATACAGAAAGTAGACAATCAGATTACTTAAAGCGTCGTCTACAATGGCAGCAGGAGTATGCAGTAAGACGTAAGCAGTAAGCTATTGACCAACCACAGTCGATTATTCTTGAATTGTAAAAATCCCATTAGTCAATAACTTACTACTTACGTTTTACTGTATACTCCTGCTGCGATTGTAGACGACGCTTAAAGTATATAATTTTTTCTCTTTACAAAGAAGTTTGGCTGTCTGTCAATATAATACATACTTTTCGCCATTGTTTCCACTCTTTGTGTGCACCAGGTATTTCATGCAATTCTGCTGTTATTTCTTCCCATAATTTTTGAGCATGTTTATAATTAAACGTTGCAGAAAACTTTCCACTCTGTAGCTCCGGATGTTTACGCATAAATTCTGCAATTCAAATATATATTATAGAGCATGACTGTATTAAAAGATTAATAAATAATAATTAGCAGTCTATTAAGCAGCTATTAGGGCTCAGACGCATCTTTTTTTAATAGACGTGCATTATTCCTCGCATTGTGTCTGAGTTCTTACCCATTTCGTTAACTCATTAAGTGTCTTTAAATACAAATTGCAAATTTTCAACTGAACGAGCTCAACGAGTTAACTGAGAATTTAAAGCAAATTTCGTTAGACTGTTGGTACAAATTGAGAGCAAATATACTTACCAACCAGCAAATTTTTTTGTTCTTCATTAACATATGTACATCGTTTCTTCACTTTATTTGACGCCAATGCCATTTTAATTAGATTTTCACAATTAATATTTTTTAACTGTACTAATTTGCATTTCACCAATTTCAAGTAAGATATTACATAATTTATAGAACACAGCCTTTATCGCACACAATATTTATCGCATGACAGCTGAGAGTATGACTGAAGTCGCATGCGATACGGTCGACCGTGCGATATTTTCCGCATGCGATAATTATATCACGAATTCAAGAATAGGGTCCCTGGTCTAGGGTGAACGTTTGCCAGCCTACTAAGGCGAAACCAACCGGCCCTTTTCAGGGCCACATTACACAAACGGCCCTTCTCAGGGCTCCCAAATATCTCTAACGAACATCGCCATCTCGCACGAATTTTGGCCTAACGCCATATGCAGCTTACTTCTAATAACCGATTGAAATTCTTTCTCCCATGCTTGGATATTTTTGAAAATATCGTCATTTACGTATTTCAGGTTCTTGGTATTTTCATATTGTTTCGCCATAGTGAATAGTTTATGGTGTTCATAATTATTCACAGTCTCTTGCACAAGAATACTATTACAAGTTTGACAATTGTGAAATTTCAAGAATTTGTTCGCCAAAAAACCACTTATGTAATATATTGATGATTTTTCAGCAAAAATTTTAGTGTCTGATTCTTTATCGACTTTATTTGATTCTGCAGCCTTTATTCCAACATCAATATTTTCCTTTTCTAATTTTCCAGTATTTGATTCCCTCATTTTATTTATAATATCTGATTCTTTTATTTCTAACTCTGCCTCATCATCATCAATTCCAATAAGAATTGGTAATTCAGTTTCTGCGTCTGGCGATGCCGTTTTGGACTGAATCTGCATTACAAAGTTACTTAATTTGGCAAACTGATTGTCATCAGCTTCGCAATTAGTAATGTTAGAGATTTTCGTTAATTGAGTAATATAAACTTGCCGAATTCCATTTTCGAATTGCGTTGGCGAAGGATATAAGTTACAACCATGTTGCTGCCTGATAACAGCAAATAAGTTTTCTAACGGGTCCTGACATAATCGACGAGTTTTGAGATTTTCAATACCATAATTGAGCTGGAGATCATCGGCCAGTTGGAGGACACTGTTAATTGTTATGAGAAAACCTTTAATACAGTCTGGCTTTTGGCCCTCAAACTCGTTTTAAAATTGTTTAATATTTCATTAAGAAATTTTTTATGCTCCGAAGTACTGCTGATAGCATAATTTAATTTATTACCCACAGTTTTCTTTAGTAGTACTGAATTTAATGAGTCGAATAACTTATCTACGTCGTGAACGAATTCAAAAGCCATGTCATTTGTGTTCTCAAATTTCTCTGGAAAAATAAGTTTGTAAACTAGGTGAGCTGTGTACATGGATTCCGAAAAGACTTGCGCGGCCAGAGAAACGCTCATTTTTGAAAAGTTGCCCAGTTCAAAATGACGATCTGAAATTTTCGGTATTAAATTTAAAGAGCTTTCCTGACTTAATGCATATACCTTCTTAATTTCATTCCAATCAACAGTTCCGCCTCGGTAACTCAATTTTTTCTGTTCTACATTATTTCTGAGAGATTTTAATAAATGAGGAGGATCAAATAGAAAAAAAATCTTGTCCGATATACCTTTTATGAAAAAGAATGGTTTTTTTTCACTAGTAACCCCCAATGCTCTTGGTAAACTTTTATTCCTAGGACCTTGATCGCAAACAACTGACTTAACTATTAGACCAGTACTACTGACTTTCTCTAATGCGTATTTAACGATGTTATGCGTCTTTATTGTGTTGCCTGTTTTTCCTAAGAAAACATATCCTATTGTATGTTTCATTTTTTTGTTAATCCATGTTATCATCACTACCAAAGCCGATGCTGCTTCTACTGGGTCACGTGTTACGCCATCATCTGCTAATCCTTTGAAAGAATCGGAATGTGGATCATAATGAGTTTCGGAAGTTAGATTAATTTCATCAAACAAAAGTGATGCTAATTTATCTTTTCTTGACGCGTTAGCGAAGTTATTTTTCAATTGCAACAAAACTGTTTCATTAATTCCCACGTAAATTGGACATTTTTTTTGGTATTCACTGAGCGTTCTCTCTGATGGCAGATTAATAATTTTTTTCAGAAATCTATAAGCTTTTGGCGAATGATACAGAATAGATAATGCGAGATCTTTAAACTCGTTGCTATACCTTTTTCGTGAATTTTTGACACACGATAAACGTAAGTGAGTTGCGAATAATGTTTGCGCAGTTTTTGATAAGTGTCTAGCGGATTGCGTAATTATTGTTTCAATTTCTACTGACTTCTTTGGAATAGTCTTTCTTTTATGCTGTAATCGATAAATTTTAGAACGTAAAGCTTTTATCTTTCGTTCTTGAGCATTAAGTCGTAAAGACTTAGGGGTCAAATTTGAGGAAGCTTTTGGTGATGATGTTGACGTTTCATTTAAGATGCGTTTTGGCGTAAATAATTTCGAGGATTTAAGTGTTTGATTCAAAAATGTTTTAGTCGGTGTAAGAGTGATTCTTTTTGACGGTGAGTGTGATTTTAAATGTATCAGTTGTGACGTGACATTTGTCACCAGACGATAGCTCGGCCGAGGGGAAGGTCAGGGATGGCGCCTCGACTCGGGTCGAAGAAAGGCTACCCGCGTTAACTAACCTTTTTCGAGAAACATTCCGTAGGGATGACAGGTGGTGCCGGAGCGTGGGATCACGACTAGATGTAACGACGTTAGTCGCGACGAGGGAGAAACGGGCGCTCGGTGGACGCACGACGGAGTGGTCGGCCGACGGGCGGGCCACCGGGACCTGCCGCTGGAAAAGCGCCGGGAATGCCTCGCACAGCGTAACACAGCCCCGCCGCAGCATGAACCCGGTTGCGCCACCGCGACTGCAGCGCGGGTGGACGACCCACACACTCACCCGACGGCGCCCCAAGGGCCGAGCGGCGCCGCCACGGCCTGGCTAGCCGGGCGGAAAACTGCGAGGGGCTCACGCGCAACCAGCAGCCAAGTCAAATGTGCCGCGGGAAAATGGCGGAAATCGTCTGCAACGTCGCGAACAGGGCGACGCACACAACCAATCGGCGGGGCGGAAGAACTGCGAGCTTGAGGGCGCAAGTGCGGGGGTCCGGCGTGGTCCCGCCGAACCGACCGCTCCTCACTGTCGATCTAGCCGCGGACGAGGAGCCACCCTTGGAGAAGTGCCCCGACGCCGCCGAGCAGCAGCGAGCAGCCAAATTGTAAGATCTCCACTCCGGTGCTGCTTATTTATTGAGGGCTCGATCTCGGTCGCGACACGGTGCCGGAAAGGCGTATATCGAGTAGATTACCGTGTGAATCGGCCTGATTACGTGTCGTACTTAGCTACCGGCTCCCGCCGTTGTGGATGCCGGGAAGATTATCGCGGCTGTTTGTCGGGATCGCGGGCACGTGGCCGGCCGAGATCGTAGCCAGAAACAGTAAAAGCCCTACTCGAAAGCTTGCGTGTGATCGGCAGTCAATTCGCGTATAGCGTCGTGTGCGTCTTGTGAATATTGTGTTTAGTGTTGCGTATTACGGTATATTGTCGCGTGTCGCGTACGAAAGTCCCGTGTGCGTGTCGGGAGGGACCGCGCCGGGCACCTTGGGGTGCGCTGAGATGCATCGCGAGCCTCGCGGATATCTTGCGCCGTGTGTGCGGGCAAATATCGTCGCGTCTGCTCGCATAGGAATCTCGCGAGCGCGCCATTCTCGGGCGTTGCGTACATTGTGTCGTGCGGGTGAGAATTGTTATGTCGAGTGTATGAGAATCGTTTGCGTCGGGCGTGTGAGAATCGCCGAGCGTTCGGGATCCGGAAATTAAGACGTGGGCAGATTGGCGTTATCGCGGGGTTGCGCTTAGAATTGAAAGCTTCGCTCGCGAAGGGAGCCTCGCGAGCGTGAACATCACGCACTTCGCGCGTGCGGTAACGGCCGATCCGAGTACCGCGGTAATACCGGCCATTTGAGCGAGATCCGGCCTTGGTTTCCCGATACGATTTGTTCGTTTGTGTTTATTGAATGAAATATATCTAATTAATATTGTTTATCGTCGGGCTTTATTTCTGTGTTGCTTGCGTCACGCTCCTTCCCCACCTTCATCCCTTTCACGCGGAGCTACGCCCTGAGTTTGTGGCGAGATTAAGGAGGAGAACGCTATCGAGACGTGGTGCGCGTCTATAATCGCACCTGGCGCCCAATCGAATGGTATCGCCCAAGATCTCAGATACGAGAATTACGGTAAAAGAAGTGACTTCGTTATCCCCTTCGAGCTATCGTCCGGTGGTCCGCGGATTAATTTGCAGCCGCGCCCCCTCGGCCAGCGAGACCGAGGGAAATCGGGTTGCAGCGTATATGCGTAATAATATTATGTGTGCAATGTGTATGTGCGCAACAATATCATGTGTGTAAAATGTATGTGCGCAATAATGTTATGTGTGCAAAGCGTATGTGTGTAATAACGTTATGTGTACAATGTGTTAATATGATTTTTTTATTTTATGTGCGGAATAATATTATGTGTGCAATGTGTATGTGCGCAATAATGTCATGTGTGCAAAGTGTATGTGCGCAATAATGTCATGTGTGCAAAGTGTATGTGCGCAATAATTGTCATGTGTGCAAAGTGTATGTGTGCAAT
>NW_020221675.1:0-13439 GCF_003070985.1 Temnothorax curvispinosus
TGTACACGTCCCGTAAAGATCGTGGGCTATGGCGGTGAAGGAAACACTGATTTTAATTGTTGACAAAATATATAATATATTTATAGAATATAGCAGAATAAATTTAATCACATTCATAAGTCATTATAACGAAATTCAATAATCCCATGAATCAAAAATAATATATATAATTCACATTGTAATAGTCCGTTCAATGAAGAGAACATAAAAGTCATTAGTCAAACGTATAATTTCCGTTTGAAACTTGGAACGTAAAATAACAATATTTCACAAGGTAATTAAAGTTAAAGAATCACTATGATATGATAACTTGAAAATATCTTCCAATTATTTAATCACTGAAAAGACTATTAGACATAACAAGAAGCTGATATTATAATTAGTAATGAACCAAAATAATCTTATATATAAATATTTATAAGTGAATAATGCGTTAAATAATAACCGTAAATAACACATTAATTCACAACGATTCGCAACGAAAACTTTAAGTATTTCACATGAATCAACATTCGGTGTGTAACACCGTTGAATACAATTTCTAATAAATGAACGTTAACTTTATGGCGAATCTTGTTCAAAAACAATTGAGGCAATATATATCTTATCGTAAACTTTTTATGCAGTCGCTCGCACCGACCAAACAATTGAATCACTTCGCAATATGTATCAAAATATATGTGAATTAATTATCACAGAAAATAGCATTAAACGTGTCGTAATCTTAAATATTTTACTTTACTTGGCCATAATGAAATAACACGAATGAATAATTGAATAATGGTTGCAACCCGTAAACAAAAACTTGAGTACTCAAGGGAGAAGAACGATTATCGTTCCTGTCTACAAATGCTTCGCTGGAGCGCGGAAGCCTTTCCAACGTCCTTTACTGGACGGTAGATCTCTCGAGATTTCTGGAATCAATGATCGTAACCGATACTGTTTATGAGGATCAATGATTCTTACCCAGAAATCTAAGAGTTACCTGATTACTAGTGTCCACCGTGTGTGGAAGCACTTCTAGAAGAGTCGTTTCCTTTCCGTTTATCCATATCAATCATCATCCAGAAACGGAGTAATGGCGTCAATATTATGCCGTCATCGTCATCATCAAGAAACGGAGTAATGGCGTCGATCTCTCACACGTTGGCGAATGAATCGAGCCTTGGTCCTGCCGTGCTTCAATTACAGTCCCTCGGATCTCCTCGTACTTCTCCTTACAGTCCTTCAGATCCTCTCAGACTTCTCAATCAGTTACTTCAAGTATCACACTCGTCGTTTACAATAACTCGGATTCAATATAATACCGAATTCAGATTATTACGGCAGGAGGTCAGAAAAATGTCTTTACTGTTAGACAAACAAGAAACGAATAACGCCGGTTGCCCGGGCCGCAAGCTTGTGCATGCACGCGCGCTTTCTTCTTCACGCGGCAATTACATGAATTGAATATCGATACGTCGCGCCTCTCGCGCTTTACGCTATACAATTTCTCTAGGGAACTAGATTCGCCAACTGAAGTGAGTTTGCAAAATCGCTAGTGCTTTCTATGAAACATCATAGATGGCAACATTCATCCTCTTCTCCCCAATATCTCATCGCGTTTTCAAACACTTTTTGAAAAGCAAATTCAAAATTGGTCATTACTGTTCGTGGACGCAATGACGGTGCTAATTTATCGAATATATATTCAAATATTGGTTTATAATTTATATATTTCCTTCGTTCCATGATAACCCACGCAAAAGGTATTCCCTAGAATAGAAAAATATAATATAAAAGAAATAGTAATTTCTGTGTTTAGAATCATTGTTACAACTTTTTAAATAGATATTGTTATTAAATTATAAAAAACTTACATGATTAAATTTTCGAGACATTAATGTAAAAAGTTGTGTTTTATTAATAGTTGTATTTTTGTTTTTAATTTCTAATAAAATAGAAGCAGTTTCAAACGTAACGTCAGCAATTATTTCTTCATAGTAGGGGAGCTAGCTTCATTTTTTCGTGATTATTTCGGTATACTTATGAAACTTTTTGTGGTGATTCAGAATCTTATTCAATGATCAAAGCTCCGGGGACTGACAAAAAAGTGGGTCGCTTTGGGTGGTACAGCCACCCACTTGTGTAAAAAAAAATTTTTTTTTTTTTTAAGTCATTTCGGTATGTCAGTCATTTTGCACCATAATTCTTTGATATATTCTATGACTATTAGCATAATTGACTGACAAAAAAGCGGGTCGCTTGTGGGTGGTAGGGCCGCCCAAAAATGTCTTTTTTTTTCCCCAAATCATTTTGGTATCATTTTTTTCAAGTCATTTCGGTATGTCAGTCATTTTGCACCATAATTCTTTGATATATTCTATGACTATTAGGATAATTGACTGACAAAAAAATGGGTCGCTTGTGAGTGGTAGGACCGCCCAAAAATGTTTACGTTACGTTGTTACGTTATGTTTAAGAGAAAAAAAGAGAAAAATCAATCAATCATAGTCAAACAATCATATCATAATTTTTAAATAATGTTACAGAATCGAGTGACAACCTTTCTGAGGATGAAGATGACCTAAATGATTGTAACAAATACGATGAAGAAAAAGAAGAAAAAGATTCCTAGTTTTTTTTTATTTATTTTTTATGATGATTCAATGCTATTTTTCATTACTTTTTCTGTTTTGATTATATAATAAATGACCGTAAAAAAAGATATTGGCTTCAGTTTACGATGTACATTTAATTATTTATTTGAGTAATGAAAAGACAATAAGAATTAAAATGAGTCCTGAGGACCATCAATGGTAAATTTGAAGAAGGAAAAAATTCATAAGTCACAAACTGTGGAATTTACAATATTTTATGATAAAATTTAAGGGGATGCTGGAGCCGTCTGTTTTACCGGCATTTTTTGTCGGCACGTAGCGTCGTATTAATTTGACAGAATTAAAAATCCTTCTCCAGAATTGCAGTACATACATTAATGATTCGGGGAAACTCCGATTTTATATAGAAAACGAGAAAAAATTACGGAAGTACAGATTTCCTTATCCTACTCTTATCCCAATATGGCGTCTCGAGTTGCGGCGAGCTGTCAGCTCGTCACAAGATGTATTTCATATAAGAGATATACCATTGGTACGAACGCGAAAACAAGTTTCCCCGAATTGCACAACAAGAAAAACATCGATAAACCCCCCAAATCAAGATTTGGAAGCGTAATATAAAAGTATAATGTCGGTGTGTATCGTGCGTATGTGTGCGTGCAATGTAGCGTGCTATCCTTGTCTATATTTTTGTCTATACAAGGACAGATATAGTTCGCCGGTCTTCTTTACCGACGCCGATCGAGTTCGGCTACGGCTCCAGCATCCCCTTAAAGAAGGAAAAAATTCATAAGTCACAAACTGTGGAATTTACAATATTTTATGATAAAATATTATAAATTCCACAGTTTGTGACTTATGAATTTTTTCCTTCTTTAAATTCACCATTACATTCATTGATGGTCATCAGGACTCATTTTAATTCTTATTGTCTTTTCATTACTCAAATAAATAATTAAAAGTACATCGTAAACTGAAGCTAATATCTTTTTTACAGTCATTTATTATATAATCAAAACAGAAAAAGTAATGAAAAATAGCATTAAATCAAGATCATAAAAAATAAATAAAAAAACTAGGAATCTTCTTCTTCTTCATCGTATTTGTCACAATCATTTAGGTCATCTTCATCCTCAGAAAGGTCGTCACTCGTTTCTGTAACATTATTTAAAAATCATGATATAATTGTTTGACTACTTTTTTCTCTTTTTTTCTCTTTTGGGCGGCCCTACCACCCACAAGCAACTCGCTTTTTTGTCAGTCAATTATGCTAATAATCATAGAATATATCAAAGAATTATGGTGCAAAATGACTGACATACCAAAATGACTTTAAAAAAAAATTTTTTTTGCACAAGGGGTGGCTGTACCACCCAAAGCGACCCTCTTTTTTGTCAGTCCCCGAAGCTTTGATCATTGAATAACATTATGAATCACCACAAAAAGTTTCATAAGTACCGAAATAATCACAAAAAAATGGAGCTAGCTCCCCTACTATCAGTAGTGCCCGTTTTGCATAAAGTTCGAATAAAAGCTCGATCAAATATTACCAAATGCGTTTTGCTATACAATCTTCGAATTTTACAGTTTTAATACTTACAATTAGAACATATTTTTTGTTATATTTTATTAAGTGTTTCCATTCTTTACTTTTTAACGTTTTTGCGTAATGTCGCAATGATACAGGACATACAGAGGTTTTACGTATTGAGAATTAAGAATTGAGAATTGAGAATTGAGAATTGAGAATTGAGAATTGAGAATTGATTTTAAAAAAAGACGTCAAATATTGATGCATTTGTCTTAAAGATACAAGCTGGAAAAGACGCCAGGGTCTCTCAGACCCACATAAGGTAATATCGGGGTGTAAACACGTAAGGTAACTGAGGGTTAATGTAAAATACTAAACTTTAATATATTAAATAATTTTTATATTAAAAATTATTTAATATAAAAATTAATATTATTTAACATATTTTTTGAGTTGTTATTATTAAAAATACTGTAATAATTAATATAATTATATTTATTATTAATAATTTATTTATTAAATATATTTTATTATTATTATTTTATTATTATATTAATAATAATTTATTAAATATATTATAAAAATATATTAATATATTAAAATATTTTTACTATTACTTTTTTTATTTACAATTTTTACTATCGAATTATATCCCCTTATCCCTGCCTACCCGAGAATCCCTATACCTACCTACTCTATACTAAGAAAAAAAATTCTAACTTGACTAAATGCGTTCAACTAATTACTATTTTTTTAATTGAAATATTTAAGTATTTAAATTAAATATGACATATTAAATTTAACATTAAATTTAATTTTAAATCATTTTGTACACACATGAAACTAATCATTCTACAGCCAAGGAAAGCACTTACTTATTTTATATATATTTTTTTAAGTAAGTTTTCTTACAACAAATAATATTTTCTTACTAATGGTTTTCAAATATCTTGACACAAGTCTTTGAAAATCAGAATATTGTTTTGAGTAAATGTAATACTTACAATGACTTTATGGTAGATTTACGGATTAAGTATTTGATAAGATTAAGTATCCGCAAATCTACCATAAAGTCATTGTAAGTATTACATTCACTAAAAAACAATATTCTAGCTTTTCAAAGACTTGTGTCAAGGTATTTGAAATTATTAGTAAGAAAATATTATTTATTGTAAGAAAACTTACTTAAAAAAAAATAAAATAAAATAAGTAAGTGTTTTCCTTGGCTGTAGAATGATTTTTTTCTCTGTGTATGTTATCTTATTATGCATTGTGGCCCATTGTGGTCAATGTTGACCAGATCAATAAGAAGGAAAAAATATCTTCCATTGTTGGATCATTATCATGACCAACAGATAATATTACGTTCGGTTTGAATTATTATATATGCGAGTTGGCGAGCATCGATGCCATCGATTGTATCAAAAAATGCACACCGAGAGATTAATTTAAAAAGAATATAAATTCATAAAAATTAACTGTACAACATTGATAAAAAATATTTCTATCACTAGTTCAGTTATGTGCGTGAGAATATGGATTGACCGTTTCTTTGTGACCCGTTCTTTTAATTTGGAATTGTAATTAACTATATGAAAAATTTTACTTCGCGTTATATGAATATTAATCTCAATTATATTCCGCAAAAAATTGAAATTTATAATGTGGATAAAATTAAAAAATTAAATAACGAAAAATTTCTTGATGCAAAAACCGACCGTGAAAATCGACTGCGAAAACCGACCGTGAAAATATAAAGATGCGTAATTGTGCATGTTGCTCATGCGGTACGCATCTTGAAAATGTATCAAGTAAGATATATACAGAATAAATGACGTGAGATCCAAACAAAAATTTCTCGCACAATTGGTATTAAAATTAGATATTACAATTAATAAATAATCGCGTCGTTATAATTGAATAATATATGCAAATCTTTATAAACTTTTATATCGATATAAATATGTCTCGTTATATTTTTCATTTTCTATATCAAAATTAATTTTGATATATTCATTTCAAAATAAAATATATAATTGTACTATACGGTCAACTCTAATGTAATTTAAAAAAAGTATCAGCGTTTCTCGTCAGAATATTTACAATCTCACGTCATATATTATTTGACTAGCATAAAACTAGAGTAAAAAAATTAGAGTAAAATCGATGCTTTGTTGAAATAAATTTTAGTAATTAATAATTATTATCGCGCTATAAAATAAACTGCGTAATAAAATTGAAATATTTCTTACTCTTTTTATTCATTATATATCTATATATAGTTTTTTGCATTGATTTATGTAATATTTCATCTTAAATCTTGGATAAATATATGGAAAAGAATAGATGGGTATAAATAACACATCCTAACTAATTAATAATTTTTCTCTATCTACAGATATATTTTTTTATAACACCTAACATAATATTTTACTTTTACACACTATTTTACTCTTATCTCTTTTGTTCAAGAAAAATATAAAAATAATTTTATAAAGAAATCTAAATAAAACATTTATATTTTCAAAATTATTACTTTAATTATAAATAGAATTAATTTACGTAACAAAAATTTCGAAAATTTAATTTATCATGTACGTTACTCATTAAAATTCACGAAATAAAACTCTGATTCAATAACATATTTTGTTATATATTTTATTTAACATTTAAAATTTTATTTAAAAATTATTTACATAGAACGCGATGGTTCGTCAACATAATTGAATAAACGAGCTTTTTACGAGCTTGGTGCGTGCGAAGTGTGCGAGTATTTCCTCAAGCACAATCGCAAAGACATCAATAAACAGGTGACACCAAGATTAAATATTCGCCATAATTAGTTTTAGCCCATCCATTTTAAGGCAACGGATTTACGAGATCTAATACTGTAATTTATTGTCATAATTTGATATGTATCGAGATACATTTGCTCTATATTTATTTAAGGTAATTGTATAGATGGGGGGAATCACCTTATTTTGGGTGACCTTCATATTTTAGTATGTTGTCAAGGTCACCCTCCTGAGTGACCTTCAGAAGGTTTCAGCCCGCGCTCGTTATTCGTTAAAAAGTTATTAACAAAAAAAATTTGGAAAATATAGCAGCTATTTTGAGTATTGAAAGGCATAAATAACGGTAATTATGCAGTAATAGGGACTACCCTCCAATGACCTTGACCTTTTTTTATAACGGGGGGAAATCCACACAAATACCCCCTCCCCCGGGGTGGGGAGGGCGGTTATGTAGGACTTTAATCCACTAAAAACCCCCTCAAGAATGTCCCTTACGGCGCTTTTTGGGGAGGCCCCGGGAATCACAAGTATACCTTCCGTGAGCCTCCCCACTCCGATGACCTTGACCTTGACATATGTTGTCAAGGTCGTGACTTCGAGTGACCTTCAGAAGTTTAAGTGTTTAAAGCGCGTCAACTAACCTATGTAGGTTAGTTGACGCGCTTTAAAAGTATTACCTATTACCTATACAATTACCTTATTTAATGGTAGATTCGTTACCTCAATCAAAAAAAAAAAATTTACTTACCAATTCGATGCGCAACAGGCGGAGTTACTCAGCCACGTAGCTACGATGATACTGTAACATACAAACATAAGATTCAAATGAAAGAAGCGCTCAAAATAATCAACATATTAAAAGATAATTCTTACACGTACTTTGTCGTTTTTGTAATTTGTCTTTCAATAAAATTATTGGAAATATTGCTTGGAACGCTACGGGATGTGGCGAGATGGGCAGAAAATAATCTCTTCTACTTATTTCAACACTCTAAGTACACTATTTATTCTATATCACACTTTGTATCTTAAACCGTAATCGACGTCTGAACACGACCGTGATCGAGACTCTTCTGAGCACCCAAGATGCCCGCACGCACGCGTGGCGCTTCGCGCCACGCCACGAACCGGAAGCTGCCCTCTGGAAAGGCGGAAGCTCATCGCTCGTTCAAAGCTCTTTTCACAATACTCCCTCCCTTTGTGCGAGCGATCCATGGTCCCTTTCTAAGTTTCCTCTTTATCTGAAACATAACAAGAATTAGTTATCGAGTAAAATTAATCTCTAACTTTGTCCAAACTCTATATTCATTATCTTGTCTCTTAGATATGCAAATGCTTTTAAAGGTAAAGGTTTTATCATAATGTCTGCCAAATTCTTTTTGGTCTCAATCCATTCGACTTTCACCTTCCCTTGATCAACACATTGTTTGATAAAATCTCAATGAGTGTCAGCCATATGTTTTCTGTTTTCAGTTTCTTCTCTTTAGCTGCTTGTCATTGCCTCTTCATATGTTGAAGACTCTCTATGTAATGATGCCAGAAGACATCGATTTAATTCATTTTCTATATAACTTTATACATCCAAATCTCTCTATTTGCTCAAAATGACAACTCGTTTCTGATGAAAACTTCTTCAACGGGATCTCTTACTCTATAGTTTTATGTGGAGATCTGTTGTACGCATGCACAGCAGCGTCAACTGCCAACTCCCACAAACTCTTTGGTAATCCCGAGTCGAATATGTATGTTCTTACTTTCTCTTGCAACGTTCTGTTGAACCTTTCTGCAACTCCATTGTGTTCCGGAGTGTACAGTGGTACAAATATGGCTTCTATCTTTTCTCTTTTTACTACCTCTTTAAATACACCTCCCGTGAATTCCTTGCCTTGGTCTGACTTTTACATAGCATAACTTCTCTTCTTCTCCTAGTAGATTTCTGACGGATATTAGATATTTCTCTAGAGCCTCTCCCGATTCATCTTTCGTCTTCAAAGAGTAGGCTTTCGCTAATCTAGAGTCGTCTATAAAGATGATTATAAACCTCTTTTGTCCTGGATAAGATGTAGGTTTTATTGGACACATGATGTCCGTATGTATTACCTGTAGTGGTCTCTGTGCTCTATTTCTATTTTCTTTAAACAGCAGTTTTGTCATCTTTGCCATTATACAGATTTCACACTCTAATATGGAATTATCAAACTTAACAGTCTCTAGTCTCTTTTCTACTTTTTGTAATTGTCTTAGATAGTTTAACGATGTATGACCTAATCTAGCATGCCATAACATTGCCTCATTTATTTTCTCTAATTTCTTTACTTTTTTAATTACTGAGTTTTCACACATTTCTTCTATATTCTCTATTGTCTGTATATCCTTTAACTTACCCAAGTAGCACAGCAAGTCACAATGAAATCAAAATGACGTCAAAATGATGGTAAAATAATGGTAAAATGATCAAAAATCGTCATTTTGCAGTCATTTTGACATCATTTTGACTATAAAGTGACAATAATGTGACTTGCTGTGCTACTTGGGTTAATGACTTGCTCGAGTTCGGTATTGTTGTGTTCTATGTTTTCATTCACATTTGCGAGCTCTCCTTCATTCTGCCTCCTAATCGCAGAGCTAACATTATCCCTCTCATCTAACTCTCCCTCCAAAATTGATAATTCATTGTTCTGGATGTTTGCTTGTGATTGTTCAGGAAGCTCACAATGTGGAACAATTTCTGCTCTACATCTGTACACTGCACATTCTACATTGTCATTTTATTGTAAACTTTAAACACTTTATCATCTAAATAAATACTGAACCCTGCATCAGCCAACTTTCTTAGAAATATCAAATTTTCGGATACTTCCTTTGTTGCAATTACATTTGTTAATTTAATGACTCTTTTTTCGTTTTTCATTTGTTATTAACTGTTCGCGAAATCGCTGATTAATCCCGGCGGTGGAAGCGAGATGAAAAGGACGCGCGTGGAAGGTGTCAACAAATTATTTCCTTATTTTTTGTGTAACTCAGAGCACAGTCTGAGCCGTCTTTATGCGTTAAAAATGTACAATCTGACCTGAGAAACGATGAGCGGTGAATAAATGAGAAGCCTTTGTATGATCGTTGAAGGCGAGAGACAATTATATTAATTGTCTTCCTCGTGGTGATTCGCCCGTGAGCCGGTGAGACACGTGGCGGTCGGCACTCGCGCACGTGTGAGCCTGATTCGTCGTGTCAATGCACCTGAGCTGGTCGAGCGGTCTATTTACACGTTAATACAGTATCTCGACGGCAGCTTCTGTCACTGCAGTGGGCACTTCAATGCGTAGTCACAAATCAAAATGCACAGCGCACATGTCGCACGTCTGGTCACTGCGCGGCCATTTGTACGACTCTGTGTGTCGCGAGGAAGAAGGTGGCAATGAGCGTGCCCGTGCTTGCGCAAGTTGCCGCGTCGATCCGGCCCATCGATATCCGATCGATGCTGCCATCTGATCGGATGGCGCAGTGTGATAACGGAATCTCGAACATCAACAAAAGATCTCCTTTACCATCTATTGAAATGTCTGCAAGCTCATTTTTATTTGCACATTTAATAACTCTATCTCTACATTTTTCAAAATTTGACAGAATAATATTCTTATTCACAATAAACACAATAAGGCTTAAGACTCCATTCACTCAATTACACATGCGCACTGTATAGTAGCGCCATTTTACGTATTATACATGGATGAAACCTCTAAGACGTATTATACGTAGTTTCATCCATGTATGAAACCCATGTATAATACCCCACACAGCACATAATATTGCAGAAATATTGCAGCAATATTATTTTTCCATTGCAATATTACAATGAAATGTATCAGAAATATTGCAGTAATATTACTGAGATATCTCAGTAATATTAAAATGTCCGCGAAAATGATATGATATATAACGATTATATTGCCAGTATATAACGAAATGTAACACGCTATATAACACGATCGTAACAGTTATGCACACGTTAGTTGTAATTTCCCACTCATGGATTATTGTAGTTATATAATATAAATATAGTGGTGTTATATAACATTTATATAGCAGTAATATAATTTAAAGCATTATTGTTATATAACTGCAGTGTAACCGTTCTCTTACATTTTATTGTATATTTAAACTATATTAATTAATTTATAATTTGCCTTTTGTACATACTAATTGAAGGGGTTAAGAAATAAGAAAAGGTTTTTAAATTAATTCTAAGCGAAAACAAACTGTTTTATTTGTTTTTGCTTGAAATTAATTTAAAAACCTTTTCTGGAATTAGTATGTGCAAAAGACATACATGTTTTTGCGTAGGAAAGGGACAAATATAAATATATATTAAATAATAATTTTATTAGATATATTTTGCACTCAAAACATGTTGAAAATGTATATTATATTTTTCTATATATATTATATTAATATATAATAATAACATTTTTCTTATTTGGTTAATGAACATTTGTGGTAAACAGCTTTTTATCACAATACATATTGATCCGGTCAAGGATCATTCAAGGATTCCTCACATATAGTCTTTGGTATATTCTATGGAATATATGCGATATATTCCAAAATCTAAATTTCATATTGGCTGGTGGGTTCCACATTCTTCAATTTAAATAGATTTACTGTTGTTGTATAATTAAATATAGGCTGTACTTGCACATATGTATTATTATAAGCATCAGACATGAATCTGTTTTTGTTGTGGAGTCCACCAGCCAATTCTCTATAGAAAATAATTATGTAAAACTAGCCAATTGTGTACAATCTCTGATTTTCAATCACAACTTTGTAAAAAGACAATCAAATTGCGTTCGTAAAAAAAAAAAAATTTTTATTAGCGGTTTAATGAACACATAAGACATTTTAAGCACTGACAAATGATTCAAATTTCAGAGTTGTATGACAATATTGATACTTATAATTAACTTATAATATATAACTTATACTATCCTTTACTATTTATCATAACGCGTTTATCTGTCGGACTTATACTTATAGTTTAATAATCTTTTTTCTGAATCATTTTACGAGCATGCTTGTCTAGTGGACATCAAAAGGAGATGTATTCATGTTTTCTCTGGAAGATTCATAGGCTAGTGCGGACTCTATTCCTAAAAGAGGCAGTTCCAGCACCCACTGGTCAAAGCTCGATCAAGGACATCGACCAATGCGGACTCTGTCCTCGAGAGAGGACAGTCCCAGCACCCAATGGTCAAAGCTGGATCAAGGACATCGACCAATGCGGACTCTGTCCTCGACAGAGGACAGTCCCAGCACCCACTGGTCTAAACCAGGAGTGCTGGCACTATCTCCTTGTAGAAATATTCCGCACCAACCTAAGTCCTCCATATAAGTACATATCTCCATCTAATGTCTGATAAATGAGCACATTGTGATTTTAAACAAATTAAAAAAGATTATTAAGCTATAAGTACGAAAGATAATGGAAAAATATCCTTTTCTCTATGATTACATTGCAACCTCTAATTCTCAATCATGTCATAGTAAAAAAAATCCTATTGCATTAACCTTTAGACCGCCGGAAAACCTAAATATAGGCTCTACGTATGATCAGAACTTTGTATATGTTATACTAGCTGGTTACCCGGGCTTCGCCCCGGAGAACATATGTAATCAGACACGCAAATAGTCTCTCTAAGCACAACAATTTGAGGACTTTCTAAGAGAATTAAAACTCATCAAATGCTGGCGCTTTAAAGCTTAAAAAATAAAAAAATAACGTTTCTCACTTGCGGTTGAATAAACTAGAAAAACAGCTTTTAAGCGTTGACAATTAAGTGATTAAAATTTCAGAGGTTATAAAATAGTACGAGCCATAACAAAACATTATTGCAAATTTTTTAAGCCTTAAAATTAAAATAAACCTTTAAATACGTATGATGTATTTTCTTTCACAGTTTGCAATCATCTGTGGACAGTTTAATGTTCTAGGCGGCCACCAGCACTGCGAGTCATCTTTTTGAATCCATGTTATTGGTATTTCTGAATAAGTTAGGTTCCTTCTGCGAGGTTAGGTTCCTTCTGCGAGGAACTGTACAACCGCATAATTCCACATTCTTGCCTTTTGTTTATTTTCACACGACATTGTTCCTTTTGCGATCTGTAATAAGGATTATAATATTTACATTAATATACATAATATCCACCAAAAATTAAGGTCTTACTAAACACTTTTACACCGAAATACCAACCTTTTGTTAACCTTCAGAACTTAAGATATATATCAAAATTTGCACGATATTTATCATAAAAAACGAAAGTCAAAAGTACAAAATTATTGCGAAGTTAACATTAAAACATATTAAAATAAACTTGTACTGCACCTAATTATTAGTAAGAAGAAGCGGTATTGTAACATAAGAATCAACTTCATTGAGATATTTCACTTTAAAACATTTCTTTTGTATTTGTGTTACTGGAATTGTTATAATGTCAAATGTAGTAGTGTTTGATAAT
>NW_020221676.1:0-5575 GCF_003070985.1 Temnothorax curvispinosus
AAGTGCAATATTTTTCATTCCCAAAAGAAAATGATATGGCACTGAAGATATGTGAAAGATATGAAAAATTAGTAAAATTATTAGTAAAATTATTAGTAAAATAATTAGTAAAATTATTAGTAAAATTATTAGTAAAATTTACTAACAATAAAATATTTTAATACACATCTTTGTTGTTTTATTATTAATTCAATATTACATTATTTAATTTAATGTTTTATTTCTTAATCCCTTAATTTCGCTTTTTATACATTTTTATTTAAATAATAATTTATCAAATTAATTTATTGCCTATTTTATTTACATATTTATTATTCATTTAATTAACATTGTTAACCATTTTAATACTTTATTGATAAAGTATACTTTATTAATAAAATATTATTTATATATATATATATATAATATAAATATAAATATAAATATATATATATATGATTTAGCCGTTAAAGAACCTCAAATATATACTTTGTATCCCCATATCTTAGTAAAGTATTTCGTATTAACGTATGTACTACATTATAGAAATTTTACAATAATGTACAACTTTTGTATAATGTATAACTTTAATGCAATGACGTCTAAACAATGGCAAAATAGTAACTTTCTATAATGTGTATTGTAAAAAAATGACAGTAACTTCGAATTTACCGCATAATGATGACGTATGAATGGTGACAATTCCGATTGGCCGTTGACGGTCACGTGATTTATATATGCGCGTAAGCATACCCTTGTCTTTGTATCATGGGCTTTACCACAGTATATACTGTGGCTTTATCATGACTTTACATTACATTACCGTTCGCTATGCCATCGCATTGCACTGCATGCAACTGTTCAAACAACAGTAATCAAGGCTATGCACTGGTCAGGTATCCGCACGATGAGTCATTAAAACAAAAATGGATTGCTGCGGTTGGAAGAGGCAAGAACTGGTCACCTAGTAGTTCTCAAAAACTTTGCGAGGTTAGAAACAATGTGCAGTATGTACGTTTTAATTCTGCACTTTGGAAGATGAATAGATATAACAATGTAATTTATTGTTAGACTCAAACATGTTGTGGTTTTTTTTCTGTAGGTACATTTTGAGCCATCGCAAATTGAATTTGTTGCTGGGCGTAAACGAGTAAAACTAGGTTCAGTTCCTTCTCGTTTTTGTACGTGTCTTTTACAGGATCGAAAGAACTGTCCGAGGAATAGTTTCATTGCACAATTACCTCTAAACGAGCAACCATCAAGAAGAAGTAAGCAATTTAAAAATGTGCCTAGAAATCATTGTGATCACACATATAGTAAGTCAAACCAGCGAAAGCTACTAACACCATTAACTATTAATAATATATCCAATGGAAAGACATATCTAAGAAAAAAAAGGGGATACTTGATTCAACATCAATGTGGTTGTGTACAGACTGTAAAACCATTAACCAAAGAAGATATACAAACTATTGCAAAATCTCAAGAAATTGTAGAACAAATAGACGAAATGCAGTCAATGGATGAGAATAAGGATTTACTGAAGAGCATTATAGATGAAAATAAACAGTTGCAGAATAAGATGAAAGGAACTATGGAAGTAATAGTAAAAATAGACAAGACTGAAGAAATTGATATAAAAGATGAGAATAAGGATTTACTGAGGAGCATCATAGATGAAAATGAACAGTTGCAGAATAGTATAAAAGAGACTGTGGAAGACGTAGTAAAAGTAGAGAAGATTGAAGAGATTGATATAAAAGATGAGAATAATGATATACTGAGGAGCATTATCGATGAAAATGGACAGTTGCGGAATAAGATAAAAGGAACTGTGGAACAAGTAGTAAAAGTAGATAAGAAGACTGAAGAGATTGATGTAAAAAATAGAAAGTTATACGAAGAAAATTATGAACTAAAAAATTAAAATATTAAATAAACGTGTGCAACTTATGCAAGAAATGTTGGCTCAGAATGGACAGCTTTAAAAACTGGGCTGAAAGAAACTATTAGAAATTTATAGAATGTTTCAAAATAAACATTTCTAAAAGCATTGGGCATGCGTTTTACTTGGGATTAAAACTCTTAGTTGATAAGTTTAATTCAGTAAAACAAACAGTCGCAATCGTAATAAACTATTAATTGATTTGAAATGATGAAACTGTGTGCAATGCATATGCCTTTAGAGCAAATAATTTGTTTTATAAACTATTATAAAACAATGTATAAAAAATTATTATCAAAGTCCTTAATTTATTGCAGTATATATACAGGGTGTCCTAAAAAAAAAAGCCAAAATTTAGGGAGATATTTCTCACACCTAAAGGATGAAAAAATGTTATATGAACATGGGTGCGGAAACCCATTTTATTTCTGCCTGGCTTCTTTTCTGAGTATGTGACGTTACGGCTAAATGAGGTAGTGACCTTATTTGCCAGACAACTTAAGGTCACTTTAAAAACAAATGTAAATAAACCTACTGATTAAACGATTATCGTCCACAATGATTAATCTTAAATTGTTTCTTGTGTAAGTAATATAGTCAACAGTATTTTCAACACAACTCCTGAATAAAGCGTTTCCGCACATGTTCATATAACATTTTTTCATCCTTTAGGTGTGAGGGATATCTCCCTAAATTTTGACCCCCCTTTTTTAGAACACCCTGTGTTTTATATATATATATATATATATATAGACTAATTAATAATAATAAAGTAATAAGTTCTCTTACAGTAACATGTTTACAATATACGGTTGTTTTTTATTAAAAAGTTATTAACAAAATGTTTAATAAAATAATAATAATACAGTACTAAAAGAAATAATTTGCTGATATGTGTGTATAGACACTAGTGTGTATAGTACTAAAGAGTCTCTAGGGTCATGTTCCAAAACTCACTCTGGGTAACTAAAATCTATAGTTTACGTCACGTACACTAGCATTTTAGTTAACTAGAGTGAGTTTTGGAACATGACCTAGGAGAGAGGCGCTAATGGGTTATGTGACCAGCTCTCCGTGATTGGCTGGCAACAGTAGGTGCTTTCCAGTTAACGGCACAAGTCGACACAAACGTCATTCTATCTTTGTTGCTCACTAGATGTTGAAAAGAGACAGAATGACGTTTGTGTCGACTTGAGTCGCTAAATGAAAAGCACACATTTATGTAGTAAGGTGGACATTGCGAGATTGCGATGCCAATGCAGAAGAGGACAGGAGAGGTTATTATGATGTAGGGATCCTTTTGTTAATAAGAGATAGAACACCGAGGCTGCAGGATGCGGATTGGTCGTCCACCATTAATGGGATATTTCCGCTTTGAGTATATTTTACAATTAATAAAGATAGTGTATAGTATATGTCAATTTATGACATATAACCACAATATTAAGGGGATCCTAAAGCCGTTTGTAATACCGGCTTTTTTTCTTAGCACTAATCTTTTAATTGGCTTTATAGAAATGCAAAATTCTTGTCTAGAATTAAAGTACGGATCAAAATCTAGGTCATGGTGGTCGAATTTATATTGAAAACGAGAAAAAATTAATATTTTTGTTAATTTTTGCTTCCTCATAAAGGAAGCTTTGTTTTCGTGAAAAAAAAATTTTTTTTAAGTATTTTTGGCAAATTGTTTAGAATGTTCTAAAACGTCGAAAAATCACTTTTATACAAAATGTCCGTGTGTATGTATGTATGTATGTGTGTATGTATATGTATGCTTTTGTTGTCCGTATATGCTCTAACTTCCGTAATTTTTTAGATATCGGGATGTTTTTTTTTTAATCGATAGAGTATCATTCAAGGAAGGTTGAATTTGGCGATGATCGGTAAAGGGGTTTTTTTTTAAAAAAATTTTGAATTTTTTTAGAAATGTCCGTGGTTGCTCTAACTTCCGCAAATTTGGAGATATCGATTTATTTTTAATTTTATTATATTTTTTAGTCTTTTCTACCCCTATTTCATATATAATGTTTTAAAATTTGGTTGATTAACCCCAGCTTTATACGCGATTAAAGGTCCATAATTTTGCTCGCATATAAAGCTAAGTCTAATCAACCGAATTTAAAAGAATTATATATGAAATAGGGGTAGAAAAGACCGAAGTAAAAATTGTTTTTTGAGTTTTCAATGCCAATGTGTTGCCAATCAAAGCCAATCAGAGGGCCGTATTAGGATCTTAAGACATCACATCCTCCATGAGGAAGCCAAGTGCAAATTTCTAATTTGCACCATTTTTAATATTTTAATTATTGACGGACAGCATCGTATTAACAAAACACAGAAACACGTTCGTCTGTAAAATAATTAGCACCGTTACATTTTATTTTTTGTTTTAACCGGTTTATTTCGTTGTTTTAAATAACATATTAAAAATAGAGAACGATATCGGCAGGGCTAAAAAAGTTATTTAAGGGGATCCTATAGTAGCGGTAGTTACCGACATTTTTTCATTTTAAGGAATTTTTGAATTGGCTTTACAGAATTGCAAGTTTTTGGTCTAGAATTAAAGTACGCACAAAAATCTACATCGCGTTGTACGATTTCATATCGGGAACAAAAAGAAATTAAAAATTTTACTAATTTGGGCACATACAACTGTCATCTGACGACAATAACAAAATTACTGCAGTTTAATGACACCAAGGCGACGTAGGGACAACACGTAGGAACAATATCGTGTAAATAAAACTAAGATTAAACGTCTAGAAAAAAAGATTCCGTAAAATGAAGTTTTATTAAGCAAAAGCACATTTAGGTTGACAGGATAAGCAGTATTGCGTGTAGCGAGAGATGACGCAGCAATCGAACAAAAACAGATGCCTCTGGTTAGACAAGGACAGACATAGATATATAACATAGAAAACAAGATTAGAAATGTTGACATTACCGACGTCGAGGAAGTTCGGCCTTCGCTATAGGATCCCCTTAAGATCAAGTCACGAAAATCAGTTTTTTGCGAAAATCTCGTTTTGTATGGCTCGGAGGTCAATTAAGGTAGTTACAAAAAAGAAAGATCATGAAATTCTCTACAAAAATGGTTCTATTTATTTTTCACGTAGTTTATATGCAACATTACTTACCCATGTATAATATATATTTTACTCAAGGTGATCATCGCGGTATAACATGGTTAAAAACACAACATGGTTAAAAACACATGGTAAAAAATACAAAAAATAAAAAATATTCTTTCTTTTACACTTGAGTTACAATAAGTTAGGTCCTTTGATTTTTCTTTTTGATTTAATGTTACTATTTTTTTATTTAATTTAGATTTTACGATACTTTTAAAATTGTAGGTGGCACTCACTTTTGGTATACGTGATGATAATATTTGCTTTGTACAAAAATTCCATGATAAATATCCACAAAATTAGACCGGCATGACCTAAGGACAACATTTAAGAACAATATCGTGCAATTAGATCTATAGTCCAGCAGCCACCGCCTGTTTTTTTCAGCGATTAATAACAGGCTAAATCTTCGTGAGTAGGTTCGGTTCGACAAGACGCCCAAGTCTTCCCTGTGAAAATTCTCGATAGAGGTATAGCTAATGAAGTGCACAGGTGTAAAACATGTCAATTTGGTGGAGTG
>NW_020221677.1:0-1699 GCF_003070985.1 Temnothorax curvispinosus
GGAAGGAAGAGCGTTGGTAGCGAGCAGTTATGACGTATAACACTACCGGTAATGACGTCACGACAGCGTTTGGTAGCGCTATTATAAAGCTCCGCGAACAGCCAGTAGCGCTAGGTAGCGCTAATAGTCTCCCCGAACGCACCCTAAGTCCGCACTCTTACGAAGCACGTCCGTTCGGTACGACGGTTTCTCGAGGAAAGACCTCGTTTCCCCTGCGAAGCGTCCCCACTTTGGGCTCAAGCATGCGCGATTGGCGCTTGGACGAACACGCTTTCCGCGTCTGGCGCGTTTCCCTCTCTCTCTATCATATAGCTATTTCTCTCACTTTTGGTCAACCGAAACATTCCTTTCGATGTAAACAACTTTCTATTTGATCGAGTTGCGTTTGGTCGGTTGCGGAGAGTAGACGTGGAGAATCAGGTGGAATTTGGAGAGCTAGAAGGAGCGGTATAGTGGAGAGAAAAAAGAGAGTAGTAGGAAGTAGAAAAGAGCGGAAGCAGGGCAATAAGCAGAGATACGGTGAGTCAAAGTTGGAATCAGGAAGGTATTAATTAATAGATCTTAAAAGTCAACAGGTGAGAAGGTTAGGGCGGCAGGAGAAGGCACGTAAGCGGAAGAGGTGGACAGGGCGCCACCTGTTAGAGAAGGAAGGAGGTAAATTATCGGCAGGGAAGGAGCGGATAGAGATAATTGAAAAGGGCAAAAAGAGTAGACGTAGAGGGAGCCACGGCGAATATACAGTAAGTAAAGGTGGCGAATGGAGGCAGAGAAGGAAGGAATAGTAGAAAGTAGACAAAGAGGTGACAAGGAAAAGAAAGGAGAAGAGGAAGGAAAGAAAACGAAGGGAAGACCAACAAAAGCGGAAGAACTGGCCAAACTGAGAGGAAGAGCAGACAGCTTAGGAACAGGGACAATCAAAGATTACTTACAGAAGAGGAAAAGAGAAGGAGCAGAGGAAGAAATAGCCAAAGCAGAAAAAGAAATATTGGAGAAATTTAGCGAAGCAAGGAAGGTTGGCAGATCACCACCAAATAAAATAAAGAAAGGAGAGGAAGAGAAAGAAAACATGGCAGCAGAGGGGATTAAGGAAATTCTTAGGAAACTAGAGGAACAGGAAGTAGAAAGAAGAAAAGATAAAGAAAAAATAAAAAAGGAAATAAGAGAGCTGAAAGAAGAATTTAAAAAGAGAGGGGAAATTTGGGAACAGCAAAAAAAGTCGCTGGAGGAAAGAATAAAAAAGGTAGAGGAGAAAATAGAAAAAACAGAATTAAACATAGAAGACAAGAGCAAAGGAAGGTACTTAATGGAAAAAATGAAAGAGATGGAAAGAAATATGGAAATGGCGGAGAGAAGAAGGAGGAGAAATAACATAGTTGTGAAAGAAACAGCGATAGGAAGCGAAGCAGGAAAGAAAGAGAAAGTAGAGAAGATGATAAGCGAAATAAAAGAGATGAAAATAGCTATCGAACAAGTGCATGAAATAGGAAAAGGAAGTAATAAAATGACATTGATGAAATGTAAGAGCTGGGAGGACAAAAGAGAAATAATGACAAAAAGAAAGGAACTGGGTAAAAAATATGAATGCTATCTGGACGACGATCTAACTAGATTGGAAGGGCAGATACAAAAAGAGATAAGAAGAGTAGCAAAAAAAGAAAGAGAGGCAGGAAAGAAAACCACGATTGGATACCAGAAGATG
>NW_020221678.1:0-1455 GCF_003070985.1 Temnothorax curvispinosus
TCGTACATACTTTAAATTATTTTTCCACGCAGCCCTGAACACTTATCGTACACATATGACAAGTTTTTGGATTTCCTCGTTATACACCTTCCGACACGACATGACAGTTTTAATTGGGAAGCTTTGAACTATCCACTCTACAGCTTGGCCTCTAGTGACTTTTAATTTTTTATGAAACTGAAGGACTTGTTGAGGAGACAACGCTTTGCAAGTGAGGAAGAGCTGAAGAAAGCAGTCACTACGTTTCTGGGGGGACTGGCGGCGGAAGTATGTATGACGAGGGAATCCAAAAACTCTTGACATGGTAAGTGCCTGAATGTCCAGGGTGACTGCGTGGAAAAACAGCCTAAGATATGTAGGTACGATGTAAAATAAAAAGTTTTATTAAAAAATCTGTATTGGTTATTTTGTAAATCTAAAACGGGTATTACTTTTCGAACAACCCTCGTAATTCTCATTCTTTTATATTAAATGATGAAGATGCATGTTATTTCTGTCGCGATTCAAAATAGAAATATTCGTCTCTCAGCCTATTTTTTCAATATTATCGGCCTTCAAAAACGACGCACCGTTTCTTTGATTGAACAGTTCCAATATCGCCATATGGGATATGGTAGAGATCTTTGCAGAACGAAGGATATACGCCAACTAGAATAACAGACATTGTTGTTAACGAAGCAATAATCCATACCGGAATCGATCGTCGAAGTCGATCACCTGTCCATTCGTGGAGTAGTCCGTTCTCGTTGTTTTTGGTTAAATGCGCGATACCGATGGAACCGATCCGCCGATTTATTTGAAGTGCTCGCGGACAGATGGAAACGATATCGGAAATTCCGAATAAAAGTAGGTTCTGATCGGATTGCCGATTGAATAGCGGCGACCAACGGAAGTGGTTTTCCGATATTTAAATATCAGTCGGTCAGAATTTGTACGAATTTGGGGAGAGATGGGGGTTTCGGCATGAGCTTCGCCTGTGTGATCACGTCATTGTTCCCGGCAAAAAGGAGTCGGGCTCGAGCGCCGAGTATATTTCTGATCTCAAAACTGTCTATGTCGTTTTACCCATTTTCATTTCTTTGCATTTACATCAGATACGGCAATATCCTTGATTCCTTGGCAACACGCCGAGTTATGCAAACTTAGACTACACTTCTTGTTATATTTTATTTATTGATTGTTATCTTTTTAAGAATAACTTGGGGAGGGAAGGATGAAAATATAACTTGCAACAAACGTTTAGACACGATCTCAATATCTCGTTAATTGAGAAATCAATATTAAATATTATTATGACGTTATCGTGCTCGATTTTATCATTTATTACGTGATTAACATATATCAACAATGTATAATGATATTACCTATATATAAGAGAGGCAATGTTTTATTATTTAATTATACTTTATTTATTGTCTATTTATTATCTGATTATATGCATGACATAGAAAAAAA
>NW_020221679.1:0-1096 GCF_003070985.1 Temnothorax curvispinosus
CCAAAGAGAGTTGTATGCGCAAGCATGAATTAAAAAAAAATTTTTTTTATTTGTGAATTTTTTCAGATGGTACTGTGCCCAATGTATGTGCCCAATGTACTGTATTAAAGTTTTTAATAAAAGAAATTGCAACGATGATTTTAGAAGATGAACCAAGTTTAAAAGCACAGGTTGATAAGAGGTAAATCGTAAAGAAATTTGCGGAAATAAAATAAAATAAATTTTCTATTAGTATATTATTAATATTTAATTATTAATAAAAAGTGACAAAAAATTGTTTTTTATAATAAATTATAATAAAGTAAGTATAGAACACGTTTTTTGCCGAATTTTGAATTATTGTAAGTATTTCTTTTTTTTAGAAACTTTATTCAAGATAATAATTTGAGCCCCACGATCATGCTTAATTCTAATATCGCTACATGTTCTCCTTCCACCTCGACTCCAGCAGAGGTAAAAAAATATATGATTTAATACAAACAGCACAAAAGTGTATATATTTATTAATTACTGTTAATAAAGTAGTATGTTATTTTTTGGTAAATTTACAAATTGATATGCGAATTATAGATGTATTTTCAAAACAGTTTTACAATTACACAGGCATATTGCTATAATTTCAATATTAAAGTAAATAATCTTTTATCTCTCATTTATTGTGATATTTCTAAAAGAAAGTTTTCGCATTTGTCGAAAAGGTGTTGGTCAAGCAGGAGAACGAGCTTGACAATATTTGTGAAGCGATGTATGTACATGATCATTGGGAAGCCGTTTTAGATACGGAACAAAAGAAAGAGCAAAATGCTCCGAGGCTTTCCCCATTTTTTTTGCGTAAAAGTGTAAACGCGGAACTAAGGAGTCATTTTGTTGTATATTTAATCCGACTTGGCGTGAGTATAACATGGCACAGTTACGGACTTTCTATACTTTCTATTAATATAATGATATAAAAACTTATTGAAAGCGATGTAAATTTCTATTTCATGCTCATAAACATACAAAAATTATCTTTATATTTATCAATAACAAAAACATGCAAAATATTTTTATTGATCAATCTCGATCTCTGTTCTACGATTACGATAATTCTTAGGTA
>NW_020221680.1:0-1087 GCF_003070985.1 Temnothorax curvispinosus
TCGACGAACTGCGGGCCGCCTACGAGTTTTCCGACGCGCACTGGCTATGCAGGTTACCCGAATTACTCCGGGGGGACGCCCTACTGTGGTATCGAAATAACCTCGACAACTGAACCCGCTGGGCGGAGTTCCTAACCGATTTCAAGGATACATTCTTGCCGCGACGATACCGGCTCCAGCTAGCAAACGAAATCCGCGATCGCGTACAAAAAGAGGGGCAACCGTACGTAAAATACGCGATGCAAATACTGACCCTTATGCGTAGGGCGGGGGGCTACTCGACCAAAGAACAAGTCGAGCAGCTCTACGAAAATATGCATCCGGACTATCAAAACCGCATCTGGCGGAGCGATGTGAGCAGCCCCCGGGAGCTGCAGCAGAGGGCAGGGGAATTCGAGCGATTGCAACAAAAGCGCAAGAAACAACGCCGCGAAAAACACCGTCGCCGACCCACCGACCACCGCCGCCGTATACAACCGAAGCGAGTGCTGCTGGCGTTGCAAACAGCGCGGGCACATGCGCTTCGACTGCCGGCGCCCCGCCCAAAAATTCTGTTTGCAATGCGGCAAAGACGGCGTCCTGACAAAGGAGTGCCACCCACCTCCGGGAAACGACGCCGGGGCCGCGGAAACTCCGGCCACCCCCCGGTCCTCCCCGTAAAGTTCACGCCCCGGCCGCACCTCAAGACGCGCATCCGAGACCGTCCACTGGACGCCCTACTTGATACCGGATCGGACATCTCCTTCGTCAACGAGCACACCGCCCAACTCGCGCAGAACCTCGGCTTCCCCGTAACCCCGGATAAAGGACAAGTCCAGCTCGCCAACGGGCAGCATATCACGTTACCGGGCCGCGTCCGGCTACCAATTCAGGTCGCCGGCAAAACGATCTGGCATTCATTTACAATTATGCCGAACCTGAGAAGCTCGGTACTACTCGGGGTCGATTTCTGGGCGAAGTTAGGACGCGCCATCCCCGCGCCCGTCGATTTGAGACCCCGCGACCAGACCCCCGCCATCGCAATGACCGAGGGCATCGCGCCACACACCCCAGCCGAAGTTAAGAAACTCCGGGAGTTCCTCGCGGA
>NW_020221681.1:0-4145 GCF_003070985.1 Temnothorax curvispinosus
GATAAGTCAGAATTCACCAAACAATTAGTAGAATAATATAAAGTAATTGACGATTAAGATAATCTGCAAAGAACGCATTCTTATTTAGTCCGGAATACAAGTGAATATAACGAATGTCCGCAACTTAACTTCATAAACGATAAAGAATATTGTATAATCAATTATATTGAAACAATCACATAAAAAGAAAGAAATAAAGTCTTTTTCTTGTAACTAAAATGGTTGCAACCGAAGGATTAATCATTTACTTTACTTTAGACTGAGCTCAATTATAATTAGATTCGAAATGAACTTTTAATGTCTTTTCAAAAGGCGAGGAAGTCTTCCTCTCGCTTGCTCTCGTGATCTCTGCAAGCTATAACCGCAAAGGGTAACCTTAAGAGGATTGATTATCTCTCTCGTAACGGTAGACGAAAGTCTAACGTTCCCACTAGAGCATATTTAAACAGGTTACCTTTTGATTGACGATAACATCACAGAGGATGTTCACACACCGAGTATATATTGAAAGTACCAAGCTAAAACCTCGTTTATCCAATACTTCGAAAGGGCGTTTTATCTCATGCCGAAAAGGCTGTCTCAACCGTTCCAGAAAAAATGGCTGCCTTTCTTCATTCCACGTGCCGGCATGGCTCGCCGGGACGTATCTAACTGGCTTCCTCTCTGCGATGAGCGTAGCCGTCCGTATAGGTATTTGACTCGAAATTATGTATCACGTGTATCACGCACGATGTCTGGGAGATGTCTGGGCTCGGTGCTCGGCCGTTCTCGAACGCTTCGGTTACTACTCGGTCGGGACCTATCTCGCGCATAAACATTCGCGCGTTCCGACCTACAGCAAGATGAACACCATAGATGGCTGCACTGACACAATCTCTCTCTCTCTCTTTATACTTTGACTTCAAACATTTCTGCCCGCCTTCGTTAACGTAGTTGACGAATAAATTACAAACAAACCCGATCAACTTCCAAAGGACATAACTTTGCAATTGGACGTTTAAATTCTGACGATTGAGTCTTGACCGTAACAACTCTAGTAAGACCATCAGGTCCTGGGGGCTTATTACGGTTCTTGAAACGAAGTGAAAGTTACAAAAGTGAGGAAATTCACTAGGGTATCTATGATTTTATTGGTCGAAATCTAGTAAATCTGTTCACTTTTGTAATTTTCACTTCGTTTCAAGAACCGTAATCGACCCCCTGGGTGTATTTTAATAACTTTGCCTAAAGGCCACTTCGAAGGTGGATAACGCTCATCAACCACGAGAACAACTGAACCCTCTGTTATAGAAGGATTTACACTATTCCATTTATAAATTGAAAGTTGTCTCTGTAAGTAATCTTTTGACCAGTGTGACTAAAAGTGCTCAAGTTTTTGTTGCAGTAATTGCCATCTGTTTAAGTGAGAAATTTGAATTAAAGATAATGATGGTTCAGGAATGGTTGAGAGAGCGCCTCCAATAAGAAAATGTCCTGGGGTAAGAATTGAAAGATCATCTGGATCGTCCGACAATCGACATAGAGGACGCGAGTTTAATACTGCTTCAATTTGTGTTAAAAGAGTAGACATGTCTTCGTAAGTTAGCAAAGTATCCCCAATAGTGCGTTTTAAATGATACTTGACTGATTTGACACCTGCCTCCCATTTTCCTCCGAAATGAGGAGCGGAAGGAGGATTAAACTTCCATTGCGTGCCATCACCTAGTAAACAAGAAGCTATTTCCTTCCAATGATCAGATGCATCAGAGAAAAGTTGTTTAAGTTCTTTATCGGCTCCTTGAAAGTTGGTTCCACAATCATTAGTAAGAGTAGAACATATACCTCGTCTGGAGGTAAAGCGTCGATAAGCAGCAATGAATGCTTCTGAGGTGTAATCAGTGACCAACTCTAAATGAATAGCTGAAGTAGCGAGGCAAACAAAAAGGGAAATGTAACCTTTATATGTCTTAGCTTTCCTACCTTTCCACGTTTTGAGAGTAAACGGTCCAGCATAGTCTACACCTGAATGTAAGAATGCTCGAGATGGAATAACTCGTTTAACTGGGAGCTGCCCCATAAGTTGTTGAGCTCGTTGTTGACGAAATCGAGTGCATCTAACACACTTCAGAATGAATGACTTAACTACTACTCGACCTCCTATAATCCAATAAGTTTGTCTAATAAAGGTTAACGTAACTTGTGTTCCACCATGAAGGGTTCGAGAATGTGCGTCTGATATCACTAAATTCGTGAGAGCTGAATCTTTGGGCAGTATGAAGGGATGTTTATTTTCCTCTGTTAATAAGGAATTTTGAAGTCTTCCTCCTACTCGTAGCATTCCATTTGCATCTATATAGGGAGTTAGGCGAATTAACGGATTCGATTTAGAAAGTGATTGTCCTTGCGAGATAATTCTAATCTCAGAAGAGAATGAACAACGTTGAATAATCTTTATCCAAAAGTCACGCTCATGACGAATATCACTCACTGAAAGAAGAGGATTTATAGTTACATCAAGATCTTTGCGTGTTCTCCGAACGAACTTTCTACACACTGCAGTAACGCGAAGCAATTTTTTAAGATTTGAATATTTATAGATAAGATTCCATACTTCTGAGACTTTATTAGTTACAACCGAACAAATTTTGTTATCTCTTTCTTCAAGGTTTTCAATGCCACATGGTAACGGAGTTTGTGGCTAATCAGAACTGGGTTGAGAAAGCCATTCTGGTCCACTCCACTATATGGAGCTTTCACTCAAATGCGAGGGAGAAATCCCTCTCGTAGCTAAATCTGCCGGATTTTTAATTCCTGGAATTAAACCCCACTTACATTGTGGCAACGAATCTTGGATGAAACAAACTCTATTACGAACAAATTCCTTCCATCGAGAAGGATGATTGGTGATCCATGTGTAAGCAACTTGCGAGTCTATCCAAGCGAATAAAGGAATCTCAAGTCTTTCGAGAGTAAGAAGAATCGAGATCATCAATTTAGTGAGTAGAACTGCTCCTAATAATTCTAGTCGCGGGATAGTAAGTCTTTTTAGAGGGGCTACTTTCGTCTTGGCTGCTACAAGTGTGACGATAACTACTGACTCATTAGAACAAGATCTAAGATAAACAACAGCAGCGATTGCGTGCTGAGACGCATCGCAAAATCCATGAATTTCAAATGAGTCAACGTTGTTCAATCCAATCCATCTTGGAAACGTAAAGCTTGATGCTTCTTGTAACTGGCACATGAATTGCTTCCATTTAGCTAAAAGGACAGGAGGGAGTTCGTCATCCCAGTCAAGTCCACTAGACCATAATTCCTGAACAAGAATCCTGTCCGAAATAGTAACAGGAGATAGAAATCCTAATGGATCGAATATTTTTGAAATAGTCGAAAGAATAGTCCTTTTCGAAATGACATTTGGTTCTTCAAGATTTAAAGTAAATCGAAATTGATCAGTCGATGGATGCCAGGCTAAACCTAACGCATGTATGATGGAGGATTCGTCTATTTGAACTGATGTATTGTTAAGTCTATGATTCAAAGGAATAGAATTTAGAATTTCTGGATTATTGCTGACCCATTTCTTTAAAGGAAAACCGCCCGCCATGCAAAGATTGTTTACTTGCTCAATTATCAATTGTGTTTTCTCAATTGTATCTTCTCCAAAGAAGTCGTCGATATACCTTCCTTTTTTCATAGTTGGCATAGCCAAGGGAAATCTATGGCCTTCATCAAGAATTAATTGTTCGAATGCCCGTAATGCTAGAAAGGGTGCGCATATTAAACCATAAGTTACTGTGAGAAGAATAAATATGATAAGTTTACCAAGAAAATCTATCCACACAATCCTTTGAAAATCCCAATCGTCAGGATGTACGCGTATCTGTCTGTACATCTTTTCTATATCCGCAAAAAAGACGTATCGAAACACTCTAAACCATATCAGAACGTTAAACAAATTGATTTGCAATTTTGCTCCCGCATGCAGAATTTGATTAAGCGAATAACCGGTAGTTGTTTTACTGGAGCCGTTGAAAACGACTCGCAACTTTGTACTGAGACTTTGTTCTCGATAAACTCCGTGGTGAGGCATATAATAGACTTTATTCGGTTCAATTAGATTTTTATCTACACGCTTCATATGGTTTAATTTTTCGTATTCTTCG
>NW_020221681.1:4245-7405 GCF_003070985.1 Temnothorax curvispinosus
GGAATCTCCTAGTTTATCCGGAGCATCTTTAAACGGAAGTTTAACGATATATCTACCGTCTGTGTCGCGAGAGTGAGTAGTCTTAAAATGATCTTCGCAATCTTGTTCGTCTTTAGATAACGTTTGAGTCGATAATGAAACTTCTTCTGTTTCCCAGAATCGTTTAAGTAGATCATGAAGATCATCATTAACTGACACGTGATAACCCTGAGCATGAGAACAAATTTGGTTAAGACTAGCTAATCCTGAAACAATCCAACCGAGTTTGGTCAACTGAGCGATAGGCGTATTTGGTTCTCCCTTTACTATACCTTCTTCTATAATCTGAGTGTACAAATCTATTCCTATTATTAGGTCACTGGAACCTGGCTTATTAAATGACGGATCTGCTAGATTGAGATTATTCAAATGCAACCATGCATCCTTATCATACGAAAGAGAAGGAATAGACGAAGTCAACTTTGGCAGAATATAAGCTGTTGTTTTTATTTCGAATTTAGATGGGAAACGTGGTTTGATTACGAACGAGGTGATACCTTTAGTTTTATTAGTCCCTTGTCCACCGATACCTGCTAAAGAGATTGAAGAGTTACGACGAGGCAGATTAAGTTGTTGAACTACTCTTTCCGTAATAATTGATACCTCCGAACCGGGATCGATGAGTGCTCGAACACTCCTTGTTTCATTTCTATCAGAAGTTATAAATACTCGAGCTGTAGCTAATAAGACACAAGAAGCAGGCACATTTGAATCGACAATAGAATGTAAAACTTTAGCAGCGTTCGTATTTATCACCGCAGAACTAGATTGAACCTGGTCTTCAGATTTTACATCCTTCTTGTCCGACGAAGCTTCTGCTTTGTGTATTGTAGTATGATGCTTTTTCCCGCACTTCTGACAACGCTTAACTACCTTGCAATTTGAAACTCGATGGTTTCCTAGGCAATTGAAACACAGTTTGTGTTTAGTTACGAGTGCTAACTTCTGAGCTAAAGTCTCATCCACGTATTTCGGACATTTCATAACGTAATGTTTTCCTTTACAAATTGGACAAATATTTTTATTTGACCCTGAATTGTCATTTGATTGACCCTGATAATATGTTTTGGCTGTAGCTGGTTGAGATTTAAACTGAAACTTGATCCCTCGAGATTTCTCATAAGCCTGAAGTGAAAAAAGACGAGTTACCAAGAATTCGATAAGCTCCTTCCATGAAGGAGAGATTTTTGAGGAACCTAATTTATTCTCCCAAGCTTTTACCGATTCTGAATCTAACCTTCTCACTGTTGAGTAAACAAAAATGGCATCCCACGTTTCAACTGGCTGTTGCAAAGTTTCCAAAGTTCGATAAATTTGAAGCACAGTGGTATACAACAGCTCTAACTCGACAGACGATTGTTTTGTCATAGGTTTCAGATTGAATAATGAATTTAAAGCTGTGTTGACTTGAAGTCTAGTATTATCATAAAACGATACTAATGATTCCCATGCCTTTAAAAAGTTCTTTGCAGTTAATGTAGTGTTTTGAATCAAATGAGCTGCTGTACCAGTTAAACTAGTTTTCAAGTATTGCAACTTTTCAACAGCCGTTAAGGATGTAGATACAACCATAGAATGAAACAAATCTCGATACTCAAGCCATTTCGCAGGATTACCATCAAAGGTAGGAATATCCATCCGTGGAAGCCTAGCATATGGTGAACCATAAGCCATCACATGGATAGTCGAAGGAATTTCATGAGACAACGATGGAACAGTCACAGAACTAATTACAACTGGTTGTTCAGAAGTTACACTAGCACTTGCTGCAATAGGTTCATTGACACGAGAACTAGACCTTACGACAACTGGTTCCTCTTCCCTAAGACTCGCTCCTACCACAACTGGTTCACGTAAAGAAAGACTAGACTTTATTTGTTCAACAGATGCTAGATAACATATACGCGTATCCGTATATAATGATTCCGAAAAGTATGAATGAGTCAAAAGAGGTATCCTTTCATCTCTTGGAATTCTAGCGAGAGTTATCAGAATGCTCTCATTCTCCCTGCTGAACTGAGTCCAAAGATTATTAAGAGATGCCACATATCTATCTATTCGTTGTTGAGTAATTACTGGAGAACCTTCATTTATAAAATTATCATAGGCGTTTGCTATGAAACTACTTAAGACAAGTTGTTGACCGAGACAATTGACGATTGAATCCATTGTCTTGAATTCAATTCAAAATGGCTTTAGGGAAAATATTTAATCTGAATATTTATATGTAAACCTTCGCGAAACTCTATTTGTTGCTTCCTCAATCTGGATGTACTTTGTAAATGTATAAATAGTTAAAATGAATCTTTACTTTAATATCTTTATCCGGAATCATAAATCTAAATCCGGCTCGAAGGACCAATTTTTGCACAAGCCTGCGCACAAGCCTGAACTATAGAATTAGATGAGGAAGGAACAAATAATAAAGAATCCGTTTATTGAGAGAGAGATTGCGTTTCGTAATTTATATGTAATTCCAAAAAAAAGAAGTTTAGAGTGGGCAGAATTATACAAAGAATACCAACATTTGTTGCATAGGAGAAGGGAAACTGCCCGAAAACCTTCTCAGTATTCGTGAACAAAATTATACATAATTAATATAAAAGACAATATAAGTACAACAAAAGTATCAAATGCATAACAGAAACAAATAAATGGTTATTATAGAACAGTCCTTTCTTTTAATTATAGCAAAATATATTTGCATTCACTTATGCATCTCTGTGTTCTATAATCAGGTTCGTTATCAAAGGAATGGTAATATAATATGTAAGCTCATACTTTATCTTGACGTAGTCAAAGTAAAACAAATCACGTAATATCAAGAAAGGATTATTCCATTAGTCGAGCCAATCATTTAGAACATAAAATTCAATGCAAACATAATTTAAATAGTCGTTGAAATAATATATCAATCTTTGAGTTTTAATAATAATTAATCTTAATTGGCCTTTTACTATTTACCATATAGACTGTTTGTTTCTGAACGAAAGACTCATTTTAAACAAAATCATGTGTTAAATAAAAGAAAATGAACTATAAGAATTTCTTGATTTCTAATATTTATAGGCCTTCTGTTTTTGATTGAAACATTAATTCACCAAAGTATACAAGTAATATT
>NW_020221682.1:0-3691 GCF_003070985.1 Temnothorax curvispinosus
AATATCGTAAACGCGCTACAGTATACGTTCTTATACGAACGCAAAACGCTCGTTCTTAATTAACGCGCGCTTCTGCGCACAATTCACGATGCTCACGTAGTCCGTCACGTGATTCGTCACGTGATCCCAGTTCGCTCCGCCGGCGGCGACGAAAGTTTCGTGCGTTACTGCGTGTCACCCGCTCCGGTTTCACGCTCGCCTCCGCGATGTCCGAGGATTCGAAACGCGAGAAACACTTCTTTTACAACACCCTGGCGATCGTGCTGAAGGCCGTGGAGAGTCACCGAACGACGGTGGACCTGCGGAACGAGGCGACGATCGTCGGCGTCGTCGATCATGCCGACGCGTAAGTATAAAACTGAAGCAAACGGGTGAACGTTCTCTTCTCGGTGCGACGTGCGATCGTTCGAGCGATCGTCGGTGTATTTGAAAATCTGCGTCCCGTCGACGGTGGTGGTGCGCGACTTTTACGGGCGAAACGGGCATAAGAAAATCGACCGGACCTGTCCCTCTTTTCTCGAAAATATTCGCGATCCCCGACGACTCGTCGCACACCACTCTGAACATGCCGTGTTCTCGCTCTCGTTTTGCAGATACATGAACATCGTGATGCGGGACTGCGTGTTCACGGATCCACGCGGCGACTCCTTCAAATTCGACATGTTCTTCGTGCAGGCGAGGAACATCCGCTGCGTCCACATCCCGTTGAACGTGAGTGCACCTCTCATTCGGAGCATATAGCCGATTTGGTTCCCTCCGTTTCGACCTTCGGAGTGGTGGTAAAGCGCGCGAGCAACCGTCCGTTTAGGTTATGTCGCCGCCTCGTGACTAAAAAAAAACCGGCTCTCGCTCGAGGTGTTTAGGACATTTTAGGGCTCAGGGCATCTGGGGCTTAGGTGGTTTTTTATGTCGGAGTTGCACGGTCTGGCCCTGAAACGTTCCTGCGTCCATCGTCGACTCGCTGTATAGTCTATATTTACGCAAAGCTGCCGGGTTACTCGACACACATGATGCCAACACCTGCCCGTCGCGCTTGGAAATGAGCAGAGACCTGGGTCTTTACCGTCACACCGTCAGATTGTATGTACGCAGGCAATACTACTCCGTCGTACATAAACGGGTAACTGATAAAGCAGAAGTACCTTCCGGTACGACCGTATGTACAGTTTTTAATAGATACGATTCCACGGCGTCTAGTAGACTCGCCAAGAACGACATGGACGTGTTCAGATTCACGGACTACGACTGCGTCGGCTTCGACCTGGACAACACTCTGCTGCGTTACAACGTCACGAATCTAGTTCGCATGGAGTACGAGATGCTGGCCAGATTCTTGGTGGACAGACGGGGATACGGCGCGAAGCATCTGCTGAAACTACCGCTGACAGACGACGACCTGGACTTTATGCAGAAGGGACTGTTGCTGGACATGGAGAGGGGAAACGTGCTCAGGCTGAGCCCGGACGGTGTTATCCGCAGAGCGTGCCACGGCTCGCGTCTGTTAAACGCGGACCAAATAAGGGAGATATATCCGGAGCAAAGGTGGGAGGCCACGGATGTTTTCTGTCGCGACGTACTGGCAGCCTGGAACGGTGCTCTGTCCGAGAAATTGAGGAGCACGCTGGATTACTTCGACATAGTGGCGGGTCTGGCGTTTGCACGAGCTGTAGACACTCTCGACGAGGAACGCGGATCACCCTTGGACAGATATAATATCTGGCCTGACATACTGGCCGGACTGTTTTACATGTTCTCTAGAGAGCATTTCCAATCGAACAAAGGGATCTTTGGCCATGTTAAAAGAGACCCGGAGAAATATTTGCGTAAATGCAGCTCAGACACGATCTCCTGGTTGAGAGAAGTAAAGAAAAAATCCGCGACCTTTCTCATTACCGGATCGAATGCGGACTTTGCGAGTTTCACCGCGAGTTACGCTCTCGGGGAAGACTGGCGATCTCTCTTCGATATTGTAGTGTGTTACGCGAGGAAACCGGGGTTTTTTATTAACAATCGGCCGTTCTTCGACGTCGTAAATAATAACGAAACCAATATTGCGAGCCGAGATTTAAAACGAGGCGAAATGTACAGTCAGGGAAACTGGAATGATCTATTAGAATTTCTCGCTCGTATAACGGGGAAAATTAATCAGCGGTGCTTATACGTCGGCGATAATCTCATACAAGATATTTATGTACCAAATGTATTTGCACGTTGTGATACACTGGCCGTAATCGAGGAACAAATGTCAGAAGGGATGCTCTATCACTCTTTGACACATCTGGACGAGAAGATTTTGAATTCGAAACTCTGGGGGTCTTACTTTTGTCTGAAAGATTCGACAATCAATGTAGACTCTTTATGGGGGCATATAATAAAGAAACACGCGAAGCTGTGCATACCGGATATCAGTTTGGTAACACAGAGACCGTTAGGGGAGCCTATCCTTTGTTTTGATAAAGATGGAAAGTCATATCGCGGATATTATCCTGCTGTACCACTCAGTTTGTCAGCCATGTAATATAGGAATGCGAATGACAATATTAGAATTTATTATGTTTACATCGTTTGTAACGAAGAGAAAATCTTTTATCTTTTTACAAAATCTTACAAGTATTTAAAAAATTGTAGGTGTGACTTTTTAGCTTTTAAATATAAATGTGCTTGTATACATATTTAAAGACATTGAAATTTGCTTAACGTTATTGCTGAAAAACTGTCAGTCTCTAATAAAATAGAGAAACTCATTTTTATACTTGCCCGTTTTTTCATCTAATTTAGGCATGTTATAATTTAAGATACGGATTATCCCAGCTATCAAGGAACAATTAAAACGACTAGGCCGACCTTCGAGGGAAATGATGAGTACAAAAACAACTTACAGAACAAAACGTGCCCAACAGAGACAACAGGAAGGCCTTGCGGCTGTAGAACAGATTTTAGAGAGTAAGAATATAACAAAAACCGAAACGTAAATAAATGAGACTTGTAAAGATCTAATTTGTTTTGTGATTTTAAATTATCCGTCTTACGAAATCGATTAATATCTAAAATATTATTTGTATAATTTATTTTATTATGTACGTCCCAAGATTATCTTTCTTTTTTAATGTTTTATACTTGACAGCTCAACATTGTTATACTTCATAATATAATTTACATTTCAGTATCTTTACTTAAAACTCTGTTATGTGAAATACACATATCATAAAAATATTTAAATTATTTCTAAAAAGGGATTGAATAATCAAATACTTGTTACACAACTAAAATGAATGGACATTGTACAGAACATAGTAATATTCCTTTATTTAATGTATAACGTAAAAGAAAGGCCATTTTTAGCGAGAAACGCTTTAATAAAAATATAATAAATTTTATATAAGATATATAATATATATATAAATAAGGAAGACATTCGTTATGTTCTTTCAACAGCAATGGCAATGCCCATTCCCCCTCCTATACACAAAGATGCGACACCCTTTTTCTTTCCTGTTCTCTCTAAAGTGTGTAACAGAGTGACCAGTATTCTTGTTCCTAAAACACAAAATTTTATCATAAAATGAGAATTCTTTAGAGAAAGTCCAAGCATCGATACATACCTGACATGCCAACAGGATGACCTAAGGCAATAGCACCGCCATTTACATTAACTTTCTCGGGATCTAATCCGAGTTCTTGAACACACACT
>NW_020221683.1:0-1441 GCF_003070985.1 Temnothorax curvispinosus
GTAATGACAACCATCGAGCAGTACAATCAGCGACTAAAAGAAAAAAAAATATATATTTACATATGTATCATTATTAAATCTAACTTTTTTACTTACAGAATCCTATATATAATTAACTATGTGTATATATATAATGTGTATTATACTTGCCAGGTATTTTTAATTCTCCGCTTATAAATAGCTACGCATTCTCCACAGCTATTCGGTCCTTATAGTTAACATTTTTCTTATCATATAACTGTGGAAATTTTTCGACCAAGGTAATTAATTGAATGTCTTTATTTATTATCTCCATATTTTTTATTTGCACCTGAAAGATGAACGTAATTATATAAAATTTTCTATCATTTTAGTTGCGTTCCAATATTTACTACTAGTACTAAAAATAAAATATTGTTTGTATATACATATGTAAAGTAAACTATAGACTTTGATAATAGCGCAGGTGTACGGGTTTTCTCACTAATTTTAATGAAATTTATATTCAACCAACGTATTTCGCCTGAAAACAAAAGTTTGAAAAGAAAAAAGTATCGCTCGTGGCTTTAAGGGGTTAGTACAGTGTGTTTCAGGATAATTTTCAGGAATTAATTTCTAACAAAATATTTATGAAACACCAGTAATTTTTTTTTATTATTTTTTATACACATTCAAGAACGTGTCAAAATTTTATTGCTTAACTAAATATAAAACTCGTCGAGTTAAGCCGCTTCGCGCATCCCTATGACTTTCAGATGGTGTACATGATTTCGCGAAAACCAGTCGTCTGAAACAAAAATAAAAAATATGCTCATTATCTACATTGTATTAGCTTTCGGCTGACGGAGCATTTTATTTTTTTTTCATTTTTGGCGACGAGAAAAAAATTCCTGAATTTTGACCAATTGCAGTAAAAAATTCAGGAATTTTTTTCTGAAACACACTGTACTAACCCCTTAAAAAAAGAAATTAACCGTTAAAGTTAGCGTGATTGAAGGTTATGAATCCTGTCATACCTATGATACGTTGCGCTTGCTCGTTTGCTAGCTTGCCTGTTTTTATATAGATCCTTTAACAAGGGATCGATTGTATATTCCTGAAGAATGATTGTAATTTCTTGATTAAAAATGCGAAAAGTGAGCAGCACTGTTTCTACTGACCCTTCCGATTGTCGCTCACATAGCACGGAATCACACGTCATCCCACGATACGTGTCTGAGCGTTTGTCGTATTCAATGAAAGTTGAAATTGAATTAACTTTCCAGTTATGGCATAAATCACAAAGTTTTCAAGACTTTAATGTAAAAATATCAAAATTCAGTGTTAAATTTTATCTTTTCCGGCACACGTTAACAGTTACGACCTCTATAAATCAGAATAAAAGTGAATCATATTATATTTATGGCATAAATTACCAGTTACTGAAACTCAGTATAAACTAAAACATTGAAATCGCAATGTT
>NW_020221684.1:0-1668 GCF_003070985.1 Temnothorax curvispinosus
CGGGGGATACAAGCAAACCCTCTTAGCTAGGGATAGCTCACCTCCCCTTGCCGCCCCGCGCGCTCTCACACAAATGCACGCCACACGCCTCCTCCTCTCTCTCTCTCTTCCCTTTCTCCTTTCGACTTCGCTATCCCCTGTCGTATACGTCCGACGGGGCAATCCCACGGTCTAAGTAATTTAACTAAAACTTCTCGAACATTTTTCCACCATTTTCGAGCGCCAGGACTCTTTCTCTCTCTCCCTTTTTTTCTCGTTCTCTCCTTCCCTCTCTCTGCTTTTCGTGCTGATACGTCATGCGAACGTTGGTTTGCAAAACGCACAATTTCTTAAGTCTCGCTGACTAGACATAAAGATAAACAATCGCAGTTCACGTACGAGAAGGTACTAAACGTGGGAAAAAATAAGAACGCGTTGCGTTTTATGCGACGAAAGAACCTTCGAAACGACGTGCTAAAAAAAATGTAAATGTGTTCTCGTTTTGATAACGACGGACATTATCAACTGTCATTGAACGTTGCAGACATTTCGAAACGGTTAACATCACGATTTTTATAATTCCCATATCGTTAAGCCATTTATTGTTAAACGCTGCGGATTCCGTTGGGATCCACTTACTCTACATCGTATACGAGTTTATCAAAGCGCATAAGCATGGTAATATATCACACGACCATTGAGGCAGCCGGCATGAATTTTGCCATACGGCGTAGCGGCTAAGCGTTTCATTGGAAAATTGCTCATACATATTACATATATTACATCATACGGTTATATGTTTTTCTGTAACTGCATGCGCGCAACTGAGAGGCGACCTTTAATATGCATCAGAGCACCATACGCAACTAGCGTGTCCAACAGAATTTGTTATTGATATCAATGTAACTTTAACACGCGGCACTGCGTCAAGATCTTACTTTTCCATAGCTGCACGAGGACACAGCGAACGGGGGGCGCGATAGCGTTCCGAGAACGAAACGAAACGAAAAAAAGGAGAGGGAGAGAGAGAGAGAGAGCTTTGGTCGCGCCGGCAAGCGGTCGGGAGCCAGGAGAGATAGTAAAATCTAGACTCGTCCGTCGTTAACGAGACACGGATACGATTACAAGGGGATAACGACCGCCCTTGGAAAAACATCGAAGGGGAAGGGGACCAGACCGCTGGACATCGCGCGGCGCGTGGTCTTTTATCACCGGCCGCGCCGATAATGCGGCGTTGTTAACGCGGCCGAATCCAATATCTGGCTGGCTGCTGGCAAATTGGCAGCGAAGGCGGAGGGATGAAAAGGGGGGAGGGGACGTGGGGAAAACGGAAAAGCCGTCCGCAAACAGTTGTTATTAATAATATGCAATATGCCGGGGCCCCGTATCTGGGTAAGCTTCGCGATATCCGGCCGCCACTTACGGCGCGCGCACAGGAGCTGGAGAAACGCTGCCCGCGCTTCGCTAATGAGGTAGGAATTAATTAATCGGGGCTTGCGCGAGCGAATGGAGGTGGGGAGAGAGGGAAGAACGGGGAGGATGATCCCGAATAGCCCCCGGCTCCCGAAGCAGGGAGGATACCGCTGACGTACGAGTTTCGCCGCGCTCTTTCTTGCCGGCTCTCGATGGAGCCTCGCAGCCTAGCCGCCGCGTTGGCTTCCAGCTTCATCGTTGCGATCGCTGATCGAG
>NW_020221685.1:0-4461 GCF_003070985.1 Temnothorax curvispinosus
AAATTATTTTCAGAACTGTATTCAGTTAAATTTAGATATTTTATTAAAACCGTTCTTTCTCTCTCCGTACATTTCTCTCTCAAGACTAATCTCCAAGTTCTTCTAATTCGACGGCGTGATCTCGTTAAAGATTGATTTACATTCAAAGTTGCAAGCTTAATACAGTCAAAGTCAAACTTGACTTCGTTGATAGACACTTCGACAGAATAGAATAGATGGTTTCGACGTGAAGCTCTGAAATAGCAAGGAGCGCGCATTAATTATACGCAACCGGGAAGAAACTTAGTCTAGGTTGACGAATGAAATTTGTCCAGTCGGACAAGCGTTTAAAACTTTGGAACAATTGCTTATACTACAAATGATCGATATTCCTCGATACAGACGTCTGATTTCACATCCTGTGGATTCAACAAGCTGTCACAACAATTCTCAATGTGACGCTATTTCTTGCAGCACCGAGGTCAATTGATTGATGAACAATTTACTTGTGAAGTCGCAGTTAACTGACGCTTGCATATACGTATATGAATATGCGGGATAAAACGATATATACGATGTATTTTGTGTTATGTAATTTTCATTAAAAAAAGTTAATGATGTTATTGCAAATTTTAAATTGCAAAAGAGCAGAACGTTGTTGCGCAGAATGTCGGACGTTTTATTTGCTACATTTTATATACATAATTTATATATATACAAACTCATATTAACATATTTTTTTATTTTGTACGAATTACATTATTTTATAATATTTCTCTATTAAACGAGTTCTAAGTTACTTAAATATTTGTGTCAAAATTATTCGCTCTGAATCTTATACGGAATTAAAATTTGATGTCTGTAACGAGTGATATCGCTGACATTATTTAGAAAATAAAATTCAACTTTTGTATTATGCAAAAATGCATAATATCCATTTTATGCCAACGTTTTCGCACATGTCACAAAAGTCTATTAAAATACAATACTCTCTACTTCCACAAACGTTGCCTCAAGATATCTAAACTCCATGTTAAGCAATACATTTATTGACGTTGCATTAATGTTATAATAAACTTACATCACAAACAATTGCGTCAATATTTTTACAATTCTTTATTATGTAACTTCGCTACACCAACTATCGGATGTAGAAGTATTACGAGAATTTTAAAATGTAGAAAGCATCGCATATCATATTCGACATAGGCCCTGACACAATTCTGAATGATCCACATTGCCAAGGACGTTACGTCACGAACGAAGTCATACGTGGCCATGGGAATGCAAAAATCGCTAAAGAGAAAAATAATTTTGCGGTACATAACTGTTCTTTTTTTTCACGATGGGGCGTGCATGTCCGGAGTTCATTATTTCGCGATCTGTACAGCGTGCTTCCAATGCCTGTGAAACGAGCCGTAGGCTCGACCGCACGCAGGACGCCACGCCGCGCGCCGGACCGGACGGCTGACCTCCGGCATCGATTGCAGCACGCGTCGGAGCAGGATGTAGAATGTGGAACGGAGCAAGACGGAGTGCGTTCGCCAAGAATGGGGATATCCCCTCTCGTAGCATCTCGCCAGAAACGACACGAACGGGCATGCGCACGTTAAACGAGACGCGTCTGTTACGTCGTGCGTTTCTCTCGAGGCCTGACGAAAAATCTCGCGTCATGTACTTTAAGCGTTCCCGTTCTCGCCGAAAAGTGTACAATCCTCATGAACGTCCACTGCGCGAGCCCGAGCTATGTCTCGTGCCGATAACGACGTATCGTCGTCGAAAACGGGCGGATATATATATCGTGATACAACGTAGAATGACGCGGAGAAACGCGGAGCTCGAGGCGCGCGAGCAGGCGGCAGCGGAAGCAGTGACAGTGCGTACTCACGGCTTGTCAGGCTGCGATCTGCGGACCTTCTGCTCCGCCTTCTGGATCTCCTCCGCCCTCGTGACGCTCTTCGTCCTGCGCGATCGCACCCGAGAGTCACTGTGCTCGTGCTCGGCCGTCATGTCGTCGTGTCGTGCGCGACGACGTAGAACATAGAAGCACGCGTGTTTTTGTGGATCTGATATACGGCGCGCCGAGTCACGTTCGTCGGCGCGGTAAAGAGAGAGAGAGAGAGAAAGAGAGAGACTCGCGAGCGATAGCCGGTACACGCTTCGGAGTTAGTGACTGTATACGCGCGACGACGACGGCGACGACTGATACCGATAACAAGAAATCCTCGCGACGCGTGAGAGACGTGACTGCCGAATGATGTGCGAGCGGCGTGAAATTATCTCTGCACGGCCTTCGTCGGATTCGTCACACGCCCGTCGCGCTCACGACGTGGTTGCGACGATACTACCGAAGGAGCAACGCGGCTCTCTCTCTCTCTTTCTCTCTCTCTCTCTCTTTACCGCGCCGACGAACGTGACTCGGCGCGCCGTATATCAGATCCACAAAAACACGCGTGCTTCTATGTTCTACGTCGTCGCGCACGACACGACGACATGACGGCCGAGCACGAGCACAGTGACTCTCGGGTGCGATCGCGCAGGACGAAGAGCGTCACGAGGGCGGAGGAGATCCAGAAGGCGGAGCAGAAGGTCCGCAGATCGCAGCCTGACAAGCCGTGAGTACGCACTGTCACTGCTTCCGCTGCCGCCTGCTCGCGCGCCTCGAGCTCCGCGTTTCTCCGCGTCATTCTACGTTGTATCACGATATATATATCCGCCCGTTTTCGACGACGATACGTCGTTATCGGCACGAGACATAGCTCGGGCTCGCGCAGTGGACGTTCATGAGGATTGTACACTTTTCGGCGAGAACGGGAACGCTTAAAGTACATGACGCGAGATTTTTCGTCAGGCCTCGAGAGAAACGCACGACGTAACAGACGCGTCTCGTTTAACGTGCGCATGCCCGTTCGTGTCGTTTCTGGCGAGATGCTACGAGAGGGGATATCCCCATTCTTGGCGAACGCACTCCGTCTTGCTCCGTTCCACATTCTACATCCTGCTCCGACGCGTGCTGCAATCGATGCCGGAGGTCAGCCGTCCGGTCCGGCGCGCGGCGTGGCGTCCTGCGTGCGGTCGAGCCTACGGCTCGTTTCACAGGCATTGGAAGCACGCTGTACAGATCGCGAAATAATGAACTCCGGACATGCACGCCCCATCGTGAAAAAAAAGAACAGTTATGTACCGCAAAATTATTTTTCTCTTTAGCGATTTTTGCATTCCCATGGCCACGTATGACTTCGTTCGTGACGTAACGTCCTTGGCAATGTGGATCATTCAGAATTGTGTCAGGGCCTATGTCGAATATGATATGCGATGCTTTCTACATTTTAAAATTCTCGTAATACTTCTACATCCGATAGTTGGTGTAGCGAAGTTACATAATAAAGAATTGTAAAAATATTGACGCAATTGTTTGTGATGTAAGTTTATTATAACATTAATGCAACGTCAATAAATGTATTGCTTAACATGGAGTTTAGATATCTTGAGGCAACGTTTGTGGAAGTAGAGAGTATTGTATTTTAATAGACTTTTGTGACATGTGCGAAAACGTTGGCATAAAATGGATATTATGCATTTTTGCATAATACAAAAGTTGAATTTTATTTTCTAAATAATGTCAGCGATATCACTCGTTACAGACATCAAATTTTAATTCCGTATAAGATTCAGAGCGAATAATTTTGACACAAATATTTAAGTAACTTAGAACTCGTTTAATAGAGAAATATTATAAAATAATGTAATTCGTACAAAATAAAAAAATATGTTAATATGAGTTTGTATATATATAAATTATGTATATAAAATGTAGCAAATAAAACGTCCGACATTCTGCGCAACAACGTTCTGCTCTTTTGCAATTTAAAATTTGCAATAACATCATTAACTTTTTTTAATGAAAATTACATAACACAAAATACATCGTATATATCGTTTTATCCCGCATATTCATATACGTATATGCAAGCGTCAGTTAACTGCGACTTCACAAGTAAATTGTTCATCAATCAATTGACCTCGGTGCTGCAAGAAATAGCGTCACATTGAGAATTGTTGTGACAGCTTGTTGAATCCACAGGATGTGAAATCAGACGTCTGTATCGAGGAATATCGATCATTTGTAGTATAAGCAATTGTTCCAAAGTTTTAAACGCTTGTCCGACTGGACAAATTTCATTCGTCAACCTAGACTAAGTTTCTTCCCGGTTGCGTATAATTAATGCGCGCTCCTTGCTATTTCAGAGCTTCACGTCGAAACCATCTATTCTATTCTGTCGAAGTGTCTATCAACGAAGTCAAGTTTGACTTTGACTGTATTAAGCTTGCAACTTTGAATGTAAATCAATCTTTAACGAGATCACGCCGTCGAATTAGAAGAACTTGGAGATTAGTCTTGAGAGAGAAATGTACGGAGAGAGAAAGAACGGTTTTAATAAAATATCTAAATTTAACTGAATACAGTTCTGAAAATAATTT
>NW_020221686.1:0-6719 GCF_003070985.1 Temnothorax curvispinosus
CCCTCGACGTCACTCTCTTCTTCCTCATCTACTGCCCTCTTCCCCCTTACCGCTCCGTTGCTGTACTCCCTCACCTCTTCCGTTTCTTCTTCCCTTCGTTCACTGCTCTCATCCGATCCTCTTTCCTCTGTCTCGTCCTGCCCCTCACTCTCTTCGCTCTGCTTTTGTCGTTTCTCCAGCCTTTCTATTTGTATTCTCATCTCTTTCAGTTCTTTTTGATTTCTTTGGTCTGCCGCTCGATTTTCTGTCCTACCTCCCTTATTTCCTTTATAACTTCCTTTATCCAGTCCTTCTCTTCCGTCATCTGCTCGGTCCTCGTCGTCCTCTCCTTTCCTGTCACTGCATTGAAATTGTTAGTGCTTATGACTGTCCCTCTATCATTACCTGCCTCTGTCCTTCCTCCCCGCTTTCTCTGCCTTTTTTATCTACATTATTCACTTACTTTTTGTCTGCCTCTCTTTCGGTGCGTTCCTTTTCCTCATTCTACTACTTTTTCTACTTCTAACCACACGCTTTGGTTTTTCTCGCCTTCCACGTTTTCCATCAGTACGCCAACTTCATCGCCTCTCCTTCAGGTCTGCCATCCCTTCCCGCTCCCAGCGCCGTCTCTCTTCCTGTCTTCGCTCTGCGCGTGCGCCCTCTCGGCACGTATCGTTCCTCTTGAGGCCTGCCAGCCCTGCCCGCTCTCAGCGCCGTCCTGTCTCTCCTCCTGGCCTCGCTCCGCGCGTGCGCCCGTCGCTCGTGCCTGTACCGTTGCTGCGCCTCGACGTCCCGCAGTGGTGCCAACCCGCTCTTTTGGAGGGGCCGGCACCCCACTCCGTCTCGGCCGCAGTCGGTGTCTTCGCGTCCTGCGCCATCTCCTCTCACCGTTTTCGTCTTGCACTGCAGCTTTCCGGTCGCATTCTCGCCAGCACGCCTGCGCAACTCTCCGTCTCCAACGTTCTCCTCCCCTCCTTTTGCTTCCTTCCTCAGTCCTAACCTATACGTTTTTTCCTTCTTGTATCCTCTCGTTCTTGCTTCCCTGACTGTTCCGCATGTTCCCTTCAATTTCTCTTCTTCCTCTATGTTTCCTCCGTCGATCCCGTCGCTCCCCCGAGGGCCTCCTTCCTTTTCCTTCCTTTTACTCCAGTTTCTCTGCGCTTTCTTCTATGAGCCGTCTGTTCGCTCCTACCGTCCGACCGGAAGTCCTATAAGAACTATAATATATATTATATAACAGTTTTTTTCACGAATTATTACAGGTAAAAAAGTGTCACTGTTTACAAAAATATTTAATAAAAATTAATGTCAATTAAAAAAGATTAAATGTCTTATGCAAAATTAGAAAAAAAGGAAAATTTAATATAACACGAGCAATGAGAAGTGCCGTTTTTGGTCAAATCGGATCTTGGTGCTTAATAATATTTTACAAAATCAATTATTATTAAATACATTTTTCAGTTTTTTAAATTGCGTGCCAATATGGACTTTGTCAGACTTAAAACGCAATTGTGTAAATTGAAACTAGAAATAATATCTCATATTAATTTGATTGTCAAGTAAAATAATATACTAAAAGAATATTTATAACAGTTATACAAACTTATGGATAGATCCGAGTATATGTTCATATATGATTATCTTTAACCTTATAAATATACTTTTACATGATCAGACATGATAATATACAAGCATATAAGACCATATATGGCTATATGAGATTATACTTACAGAGGTTTTATGGAATACATAATCATATATTTTCATATATAGCCATATAATATTGTTCAAGATTAGGGCGGCAGTGTGGTCTAGTGGTAGAGCGCCAGACTCGTAATCTGAGGAACCAGGTTCGAGTCCACTAGAGCCATGAAGCATGGAATGTTTTTCCAATAGCTGCGCCCCTCCGTGCAAGATAGGCTCTTGTGCGGAGAAAACTGGGCTCCGTCTTTCGGAAAAAGACGTTAAGCCGTTGGTCCAAAAGGAGTGGAGAAGGGTAGTATTGGTGGTAGATTGCGAACCCTGCGGGGATATGCAATAAATTACAAATTTTAATATTGTTCAAGATTATATTTCCATTTCTTAGCTGAGGGAATGGAGAAAGGAAAAAGAAGAAGGTAATGCATACAAAGAAAAAAGGAAGAAATTTAGGGAATTATGTAAGAGGAAGAAGGAAGAAGAGAATCTGAGATGGGAGAGGAAAGCGGAGAAAGCGAGGAGAGAGGCGGAGGTATGGGAAATAGTAAATAGGGAGAGAAGAAAAAGGAGGGGAATTGAGGAAGGAATAGAGGAGAAAGAATGGAAAGAGCACTTTATGAATTTGTTAGGAGGAGTGGAGGGGAGGGTGAGGACGGGGAAGGAAGATGGGAGGGAGGAAAAGGAAGGAGAGGAGAAGGAGGAAATTAGTTTAGAAGAAATAAGGAGGGTAATAAGGAAGTTAAAGAACGGAAAGACAATGGGAAGAAATGGGATACCAAACGAGGTGTGGAAGCGCGGGGGGAGTGAGTTGAAAAATTGGGCATAGAAGTTTATCAACAGAATTTGGAAGAGAGGAGGATGGCCGGAAAATTGGAAGAAGGGAATAATTGTACCAATAGTAAAGAAAGGGGAAGGAAAAAGGACGGAGGAGTATACAGGAGTGACAATAATGCCGTCACTATATAGGGTGTACACGGCCATTCTGGCGGAGAGGCTAAGGGAGGAGCTGGAGAGGAAGAGAATAGTACCGCAAAACCAGACAGGATTCAGAAGGGGAATGGGAACCATAGATAACATTTATGTGCTGAACTACTTGGTGAATAGAAGGTTGGAGAAGAAAGGGGGAAAACTGATAGCATGTTTCGTAGATCTTAAGGCGTTTGACTCGGTGGATAAAGGGGTACTTATAAAAGTTATGAGAGAAAGGGGAATAAGGAAAGGACTGGTGAGAAGGACGGAGGAGATTCTAAGGGAGACGAAAAGTAGGGTAAGGGGGGAAACGAAATGGGAGAAGTGTTCTGGACGGGGAGGGGAGTAAGGCAGGGGTGCCCGTTGAGCCCGTTACTGTTCAACGTGATCCTAGCGGATATGAGTAGGGATATGAGTAGATATGAGTAGGGTTAAAAGAACTGAGAAGGCTGAGAGAAGATGGAGACGAATGGTACCATAAACTATTTGGAGGAGATAAGGAGACGCAAAGGAAAGAGAGATGAGAGAGGATCGAGAAATAAGAATACAATAAGTGGTACAAGGTAATAAAAGGAGGGGGTATTCCGGGATATTTGAAAAAAGGATGGGGTAAGAGCAGATAGAGAAGGGTGGCGAGGTTTAAATTAGGGAACGAGATGAGAGAGAGCAAGTACTGGGAAGGGGAAGAGAAGAAGAAATGTAGGTTGTGTGAATACAGGGAAGAAACGAGGGAACACGTATGGGAAGAATGTAGAAGATGGAAATCTGGAGGAGGAAGTTGGCAGGAAGCGGTGGGATGGGTATTGGATGAGGAAGAGGGAGAAGAGGAATAGAGGGGGGAAAAATGGAAGGAAAAGAGGAAATAGAGGAACAAGGAGAAGGAGTAGGGGAGAGAGAAAGGGAAAAAAAGAGACGGACGAGAAAGGGGAAGGGAGAAGGAAATAGAATAAAGGAGAAGAGAGTAATATAATATTCATGTTACAGATATCCAGGATGGAATGCAATGAAAGGATAATAATAGAGAAGGAGGCGATGGAAAAGATTGTGGAAAAGAAAGTAAGGAAGATGCAGAAGGAGTTGAAAGAGGACGGTAAAAGGAAAGAGGAGGAGATAGAGAAGCTGAAGGAGAGTGAAGAGATTGAAAAGAAAGGTGGAAAGAATGAAGCAAAGCGGAGGCAAGAAGAAGAAGGAGGATAGCGAAAAGAGTAGAGATAAGCCTGGGAAGAGGAAATGGTGGGCAGGAGAGGATGAAAGGAACGAAGACAAAATGAGAAGAAGAAACGTGATAATAAGGATCGAGAAGGAGAAGGTGAGGAATCAAATTGGAAGAAAGTGAAGGAGCTTTTGGCGGAAGGTTTGAAGGTGAAGGCGGGGGTAAGAGACGTGTGTGTGGTAGGACAGAGAGGGGACTGGATGACGATACTAGTGAAGTGGGAGATGAGGAGGAAAAGTGGCGGGTGTTGGAGGCAAGGAGAAAAGCAGGAAATAGCTTAAGGGTGAAAATAGATGAGGATAAGCCGTGGTAAACGAGGATGAGAGAAAGAGAGGAGAAGAAAGGGAAATTGGAAAGGAGAATGGAAAAAAGCAGGATGGCAAAGATGGCTGAGGAGGAAGAGATTTCGAGAGAGATGGAGGAGAAGCTCTTGATAAACTCGGACGAAAACAAAGAGGACAAGAAGAAAAAACAGTGAAAGGGGAGAACCGAGACAGGAAGGAGGGAGGCAGAGAGACGCAGAGGCGGAGGAAGCGGAGGGGACAAACAAAGGGACGAAGGAAAATGGAGGAGGGTAGGGAAATAAGAAAAAAATTGTAAGGTCGCATATAGCCAGGCAAGAAGGAGTGAACGTCTTGTAAAGGGTTGGGTACGTCCCTTTAAAAATGCCAATTGTGTACTAGATTGTAAACCCTACGGAGAAACGCAATAAAGTTGTCATACATATTTCCATTTCTTATATGACCATATATAATTATATATCTACTAATATGAACAAATAAGAGGTATTTTTTTCCCGAGTATATAATTATATATGCTCATACATGGCTATATATAATTATTTACTCTTATATATGGCCATATAATATTGTTGTTGCGAATTGAATAATTGAAGTGAAAGCGAGTATCTTTCAAGAACGCTCGAAATACTCCAAACCGCGAATGTTTACGTTCCCCCCTTTTTTTTGTTTTCTCGAGCAAACGGCTCGCAGGTGTGGAAAGCGTAATCCGCCGCGTGATCGCGCGTACCTCGCCTAATAGAATAGTCGCCTGACAGTTTGGAACCAATCAGACGATTTATCGTCACGACATTCCTCGCGGCCTAACGCGTAGCTCCGGCCGCGATCGTTTGCTTGCTCCAGCCGGGAGAACCAGTGTAATTGCAGGATATTAACCACGTATTTTGGGCGTGTCCTTTTTATAGTGATGAAAGAGCTATCTTGATTGATGGCCTTTTGAAGAATCAATTAATAGCACCTTTTTCAATAGAATATTTGATTGGTAATTTGAATGTCAAAATAGCTAGACTGATTATTACTTTTATGAATAATTTGAATCTTGGTTTATGATCTATCGAGTCGCAGAGAGCTCTCTCCTGAGATTGTGGCATGGCTTACCGGGAGAGTACTGCGAAGCAGTAATTATTGAATTTCTAAGAGGGCGCCTCGGACCCAAACAGAGGCTCCTCTAGTGTATAAATCGCCGTGGTACTACGACTCAAAGTAGAGTCGGAAATCCAGCGGGTCAAAGGAAAGGAAAGGAGAACCAGTGAGCCCTCGAAATTCATGCACGACACTTGTGCTGGCAAGTGATTGTCGATATTGAGTAATCAGTCTTATTGTATTGAGTTGCGACAGCGAGACAAAGTGTAGCGAGTATAGTGCGAAATAAATTGACTTGTAATGATATCGCCCGAATCTGATTTTTTGTGCTTTTCTCGGCGTGCAGCGCAAATTAACTTAAGCGGTCCACTAACAATTTTTTAAGATTATATTTTCTATTTCTTATATGATCATATATATGTATCATCATACATCTACTAATATAAACTAATATAAATAAATAAGAGGTTTTTTTCCCGGGTAATTTAATCTTAATATTGTTTTATTTTTATACTGCTTCAGGTTGTGATGAGATTAAACATGTCAAGAATATTTTTTGTCTCGTTATTAAAAATTCTTTCTGAGAGTACGCATACACGTGAATCGAGCAATGCGGAGTGCTCTTTATTTACAGCATATTTATATAGAAGTAAGTAACTATTATATTCTAAAAGTTGTATACTAATGATAAGAACTCAATTAACCATACGTGCTATGAATAATAGCTGGTGATGCAGTATTCTCATTTTCCGATTTACAAAAGAGATTTACAGAAGAGAAGAAATATCAAATCTATCTACGTTCTATAATAGCCTTGACTTTGGACATATCAAAAATATCATCAATTAAGGTTCGTCAATGCTATTATTTCGATGGTACCAAACAGTGTAACTTTCTATAAAATAACCTCAAAATTTGGCAAAATATGTAAACGATAACGTATAAAGCTGGTACAATATATGCATGGAGACGATTTGTTGAAGAAGTATTGTACGGCTTTAATACATCATCGTTTGCATTATATCACTGAAAGAGTAATTTAGTATAAAATTAATATCAAGTTAATAGACGTAACAAACGATCAGTATAAACAAGACCAAAACTGACTTTTTATTTATTTCTATATTTTTTTCACATATATGTGCTATCACACTCCAAAGTATATAAATATATTATTGTAAGCATATTTTATATGTACAGGGCAATGAATATATATCTTAATATACAGGATCAATTGTATCAAATTCATGAAACCACCATTTGGAAAATTTGACCTTGGCTAAAAGATAAACATCAGTGAACAATATATCATAAGGAAAACTCTGTACAAGATATTAAGATTGGGGGGAACATCTTCCCTTAACTTCTATTGACAGTTTTCTTACTTTTGAAGAAATGCTAAAGGATGACCAAGAAGCTGCGTAAGTAGCATATTATTATTATTATTATTATTATTATTATTATTATTATTATTATTA
>NW_020221687.1:0-3933 GCF_003070985.1 Temnothorax curvispinosus
AATTCGTTAAGATTTGGTTGATCAGTTCTGGAGTTATAGAAATTTCTGTACACTTGGCACAGACATACATACATACATACCTACATACATACATACACACATACCGACATTTTTTTAATGCAATATTTTGACGTTTTAAAACACTCTGAACATATTGACATTAAAAACTCAAAAAACAATCTTTTCTTTGGTTTCTTCTACCCCTATTTTATATATAATTTTTTTTAATTTGGTTGATTAGAGCCAACTTTATACGCAATCAAAGGTTTATATACGAATTTACGAAAACAAAGCTTTCTCTATGAGGAAGCAAAAATTAGAGGCCTTTGATCGCGTATAAAGCTGGGTCTAATCAACCAAATCTTAAAAAATTATGAAATAAAGGTAGAAAAAATATTTTTTTTAGGCAGAAATTGGTAACTCTTTCACCAATTTTCGCGAAATTCAAAACAACCTTCCTTTAATGATACGTTCTATATATAAGATTACATATACAACTTGTACACTTTTTAGGCAAATTCGGTAAACCCTTTACCGGTTATTGCCAAATTCAACAACCATCTATCAATTCACCAACCTACCTTTATTGATACTCGCGATCTATCCATAATTTGAGTTCTGGAACTCAAAAAAAATCTTTTCTTTCGTTTCTTCAGTTCTTTTTACCCCTATTTCATATATAATTCTTTAAAATTTGGTTAATCAATTCTTGAGTTATAGAAATTTTAGTAAGTTTGACTGTTTTTTTAACAGAAATCAGTAACTCTTTTATTATTAACAATTTTTATTAATTTTATTATATTCTTCAGTCTTTTCCACCCCTATTTCATATATAATTTGTTAAAATTTGGTTAATTAGTTCTGGAGTTATAGAAATTTCGGTAAACTTAGTTATTTTTTTTTTTTTACAGAAATCGGTAACCCCTTTATTATTAACAATTTTTATTAATTTTATTATATTCTTTAGTCTTTTCTACCCCTATTTCATATATAATTCGTTAAGATTTGGTTGATCAGTTCGGGAGTTATACAAATTTTTATAAATTTGGCACAGACATACATACATACATACATACATACATAGATACACACATACCGACATTTTTTTTAATGCAATATTTTGACGTTTTAAAACACTCTGAACATATTGACATTAAAAACTTAAAAAACAATCTTTTCTTTGGTTTCTTCTACCCCTATTTCATGTATAATTCATTAACATTTGGTTAATTAGATTTAGTTTTATGTGCGATCAAAGGTCCATATACGAAGTTTATGAAAACAAAGCTTCCTCTATGAGGAAGCAACAAGATACTGAGCCTCAAAGTTTCAACTTTTACTAATGAAAAGGTTTTCCAGGCCAAACGGTAAGAGATACGAGGTTGGCTAAGAGGACCAAAGTTGCTCCTCTCGTCGAATTCTATAAGGAAAAAATGCCTTCTAAATCTATAACTAAAAAAATTAAATTTTAAATTTTTTTTTGAAACTTTGAGGCTTAGTATCTTTATTTTTTATACCGAAAGAGGTACTGAAATTTATACTACGCATAAAGCACATCTAAATTAACGTATATTTACAGTTTTAAGAAAATCCTAAGAAAATCGATTTTCTCTAGTATAAAGACGAGAGAACGTCCTTAAGCCAATCAACTTGCAGCTCTTATAGAAAAGCAGCAGTTTCATTGACTTAAACCGAAACTCGGACGCAGTTCTAGCATCGTGGACACAAGGCTTTAGGAGGAGTATCTTAATATAAAATTTTCACATTTGGTTTTTGCGTCGCAATATTTCCGCTCGTAAGGCACGTAGCGGAAAATATTATAAAAGATACCCTCCCCCCCCAAATCGACCCCAAGCTATCGATCAAGCCTACTTAGAACTTGATCCGTTCACTCGTTATCGAGATCTCAACATCTCGAGTACTCGCAAATAGTCGCGTCGTGTAAAAGAGTCACGTACTACGTTTACGCGAGCGTTACTTCTGTAGTAACTTACTATAATTCACTCGTTTACGCGGAGTAAATTATCGTAAAAGTTACTACAAAATCCCGTTTACGCGAAGGAATTATCGTAAGTTACTACAGAAGTAACGCTTGCATAAATGTAGTAATTGTTAAACCAAATAAGGAAAACAACGAGAATATGTTATAAGTAATAATGAATTTAATCTGATTGTTATTACTTTATAATATTTGGAAAGATCAAGCAACACCAAGTTTTTTTAAATAAAGTTTTTTATTTCAATAAATTTATTTGTATTTTGTTTGCATTGTTATTGTATTATTACCTTTTTAATTCCTTATGATTACATCTTATATTCCATTAAAATGAACAAATACTACTTGAGTTGAAATAGGAAGATCACTGAATAGAAATGCAAAAAGATACATACTAATCTTTTTTTATTTTTTTCAAAGTAGTTGTGCAACATTTATGTTTTGAGAAAATATATACATATATTTTTTTTTTAATAGGTACAATTTAAAGATTTTATACGTTTTTTTTTAATTTTTTAAGGAAAATTAAAACTACTACAACTTGGGTAGGAAGATACTCTTGAGTACAAATTAATAAACGTATCACTTATGTTTTATTTTCAAAAAATTAGAGATACTATTACTCGGTATTTTTTGATATAACAGTTTTTTCTTCGAAAAACACATACACTTGAAGCTTTTTTTTACTTTTTTTGAAAAAATATAATTTTATTTAGGTTTTTATTACAGCAAATACCATATGAAAAAGATTGTTTATAAATATATTTAATCCAGTCTTTTGCCAATATATAATTAGGACACATAAAAAAGAAAAACTATGTACAAAAATAGAGAAAATAAATACTTCTAATAATAAGTACGTTAGTAAAACGGATAACTTTTCTGAAGATAAATTTGTAGATTTACAGATTATTTCATGATGCGTCATTCTCACTCATTTTATTATTAATAAAAACACAAGCTATTTGATGTTTTTAGGCAAAATTTGGTGTGTTAAATAAGGAAAAATAGAAAAAAAAGAAATTTTCCCGGCCTCTAAAAGTTAATTTAAAATATTTTTATAAATATTATATTATTAAATATTTAATTTTAGTAATTTATTTTATATAGAAATATTGTTTTATTTACTAACTTTTAATATAAATAAATTTTAAAAATAAAAATTATTGCCTATTGTGAAAAGATTATACAATTTATTTTGAATAAATTGAAGCAAAATAATTTTCAATATTTACAATAAGATAAACTTTTTTATATATTGATTTTAAAGAGAGAGATATTATAAATTTTCTTACACAATTGGAATACATATATTAATCAAATGTATAAATAATAACTTTACATTAAAGAATTGAAAAACTTTTAATATTATTTACTTTTGTATCATTTTATTGTTTAGGTATTCGTTTAGAATCAGTTCTTATATTATACAAATGTAATGTCATTACAGAATATAACATTTTTTATTTTATTGTTTATTTTTTAAATATATATAATATATAAATAATATGTATGTCATACAATATGATGTGTAATACGTAATTGAATAATACAAATAATATTTAGACGTAACGAATGTAAGGCTTTCAACAAACAGAAGAAGTATTTTTAATATAAAGAATCCAATCCAATTATTTATGTCATTTAAACAAGAATATTAGTTCTTCTAATCCAAGAATATCTGTTTAATCCAGTTTACTCTTCTTATTCGACTGCTACAAAAAGAAAGTATATTATTTGTTGCTTCCTCATAGAGGAAGCTTTGTGATGGTGAAAAAAAAAATTTTCTAGATTTTGGTCGAAATAGGTTTAAAATGTTCTAAAATGTCGAAAAATCGTATTAGTAAAAAATGTCCGGAAGTGTGTGTGTGTGTGCGCGCGTGTGTGCGTGTGCGTGTGCGTATGCGTGTGCGTGTGCGTGTGCGTGTGCGTGCGTG
>NW_020221687.1:4033-10420 GCF_003070985.1 Temnothorax curvispinosus
GTGTGTGTGTGTGTGTGTGTGTGTGTGTGTGTGTGTGTGTGTGTGTACGGATTTTTTGTACACGCATCTACTTCTACAATTTTTTAGATACAGAGTTGAAATTTTTCACACAAATAGAGTATCATAGAAAGTATGTTCTCCTCAAATTTTATTAAAATCGGTTGACCGGTATAGATTTTATTGGAATTTTTTTTTTTTTTAAAGTGTGTTTTATTCTATAGTTTTCTCAATATTTGAGATAGCGATCTATATCTAATTCTATTAAATTTTTCAGTTTTTTCTACACCTATTTCATTTATAATTAATTAAGATTTGGTTAATTAGTTTTGGAGTTACAGACGTTTGAAATTTCGGAGATTTTGATCGCGTATAAAGCTAAGTCTAATCAACCGAATTTAAAAAAATTATATATGAAATAGGGGTAGAAAAAACTGAAAAATATAATAAAATGAAAAATAGATCGATATCTCTAAATTTGCGGAAGTTAAAGCTTCCTCTATGAGGAAGTAAAGTGCAAATTTCTAATTTGCACAATTTTTTTTATTATACGTTGCAAGATAATCTCAAAATTCGAGACGAAACATCCTGTACACACACACCGTAAGTGGTCACTAAGATTGCTATGTTAATTCTTTATTAATGTTGCATGAATTATGGCGCGGTGCACTCTCTTTCGAGAAGTGAAATCCGACGAGCGAGACCGTTTGCGAAGACGAACAAGACGACACCTTCTGCAAGCACCAATCACCGTGGTAGAACGATACTCCCGCGCATATCTTAAGACCCGATAAATTAAATCTGAGGAGGAAGCAGAAGCGAAAAGGCGATTCGAAAATAAAAGGCAAGAAAAGAAAAAGTAAGACAGAGAGAGAGAGAGAGCAGCAACAGCGGTATGCTCGCGGTAGTCATAAACGCCTTATCACCGTGAGCTGCGAGCATTCTCGCTCGCGGGTAACAGGTGAAAAAAGGCCGCGTAATCTGCCGTAATTGAGATCCGATACCAATTCACAGCGGCCGCCCGATGTAAATGAGCTTGAGCGTTAATGCCGCGCGACGAAGGCGCGCTTTCGAGATGCGCTGCGTGTTTATGATATATATTTAAATAATTGAAAAAAGAGAAGAGTCTATAGCCTTAACCCTGTCCTGATCATCATGAATATTTTATATCGGATTATTTTTTCATCTACTTATTAAAGTAATTAAAAAAATCTCCAAAAATTGACGAATATACTTTCTAAAAACTAATATTAAAACTTTATTTTGAAAAAAAATTAAATATAATATAATTTAATTATTAAAGATTAATTACAATTGGTTAAAATGCCATTTTTCACAAAGTGAGATACGGGTTAAAGAATATAATCATAATATCATTTTTATAAAAATAATATATAACTACGTATATTACGTAAAGTACATGGATTTTTTATTTCTTTAGGTTAATGATTACTGCATTGTAAATAATTATTTAAATCCCAATTCTTATTAGATAGATATATATTTATTTTCAAGCTTATAGCCAAGAAAAGGAACTTGGTTTACAATAAACCTTAAGCACTCATCCATCCACACCATATAAACTACAAAACCTCCGCTATTAACAGACTTCATTCGCTCGCGTTCGCTTATGTTCTAACCTGTCTCCACTTCCTCTCCTTCTCTTTCCAAAGCCTTTTTAGTATCCTCCCTTTTTCTGTTCCTAATTCATCGTTACATAATGTATCTAGTCTTTCCCTATAGCTCTTATCCAAATTTACAAACCAATCGCTAATCACCGTGCATTCACCTACATAATGTTCCAGATTATCCCTACCCAGCTTACAAAATCCACAGCTTTTTACATCCTCCCCCAACCAATATTTATTTGCTTCCTCCATATTACCGCACCTCAATCTTATCAACGGCTCTAATACCATCACTCGACATTGTCTTGTCCATATTTACATTTAATAAATATCTTGGTTTATTACGCGCTATATCCAGCTCCTTGTATCTTATATTGTACCGCGCATTTCTAATCTTACTGTCGATAGTTTGTTCTTGTAAATCCAGTTCTCTTTCTCTTATTACCCTGAGCATGTCGATACCTTCCCTTCTTGCAGTTCTTATCGCTTCAAGACCCCACCCCAAATTATTAAAATAACTTTCCCTTTCACTACTGAATAGATTTTTCTTCCCACTACCCGAAATATTTTCCGTTTTATCTTTTTCTTCCCAACATGCCGCCATTAGCCTATTCGAACTACTTTCTCTGCTCCTTTTTTCATACTTCATGGCTCTTAATCCCCAATCAATTTTTAATTTCTTTAGGCCCAACTCTCTCAAGATCATATACCGCGGCGTACAAAATTCTATTCTAAGAATCCATCTGATGTAGTTCAGCCAGACCTTTTCTAACTCACTTTTCTCCATCCACCCCCATACTTCCACCCCATATTCCATAACACTTTTGACTAGATAATTAAACAATGTCCGTCTCCTCTTAAAATCATCTTTACATATCCTTTCACCGAGGCCCCATACCTTATTTGCTGCTAATCTTCCTTTTGTTGCGCTCAACCGCGCGTTCGCTGCACTCACAACACACAGACACACTCGCGAACGCGGCGCGCGTTTCCGTTGCCGGGAATAAAGACTCTCAGTAAGAAAGGAACTCGTTTAATGCGGAAATGAGATAATATACAGTCAGCTCGTGAACACGTCTGTTCGGCTCAAAGGCTCGGCGGTGAATCTGAATGCCGACATCTGTCAACAAACAACGACAGGCCCGTCGTCAAGCACGTCGTCAGGCAGCGCTTTGCGACTGTCTTCCGGGCGTCTACCGGGCGTCTCGGTTCGGGCGCAACACTGCCCCCCTCTTCTTAGATTGTCGTCCCGACAATCTTCTGGAGGACAGCGCCCAGACGAGCAAGGGGACTAAGCTTCCTCGCTCTCCTCCCCGCGATTGGCCTCCAGGGAAAGCTGGCCAGACTCTCCTAAGCCGACTTCAGGAAGGGCCGTCCACCCCGTCTCATCCTCGAGCTCCGGTTCTCCGACTTGTCGTACTCCTCTTGACGGCCGCCAACGCTCTCCCCCGAAGTCTTCGGACAAGGGGGGGGAAACTTCCCGTGGACCCAACGCCCCGCAGGGCTCCCCAAGTCCCCGCCCGGCATTTGCCCTATGGCCCACAGGAAAACCACGGGTCAAAAACTGTGGGCGGACGGTCCTCTTCGATCGGGAGTCCAAGCGATGTCCTGCCGTAGAATCTAACGTCCAAGGACCTTCCTTCGCGTACCACCATTTTTCTCTAAAAAAACAAACAGTCACGCACAGAAACAGAACATAATAAATCGAACACATTTTACATTTTATTTAAAGTTGAGCCCACCCCACCAAGCTCAACTAAACCGCGCCTCCCTCATTGGGGCATTCCGATCAAAAATGCCCAGTTTTACCGCAAGTCCAACACTCCCCCCGGGCGCCACCGGAATTTTTATTAAAATTTTTTTCATTTCTTTTAGAATCATCCCCCTGAATAATTTTTAAAGCCTTAGCTTTTTCAACCGCCTGATACAAAGAAGTTATTCCCTCCATTTGTAATGTCTGCCGAATAAAGTGGTCCGCGACGGCCGTCACAAATTGTGAGCACGCGATCTTTTCGCGAATTTCATGGGGGCACTCAGGATATGCGAGACGCGACAATCTTTCGATATCAGAGCCGAGAGCGGCCAGATCTTCCCCGAATCTTTGTCTGCGGTTCGTGAGAGCAGAATAATAGTTTTGCGTTAAACCCTTCGCCGAAACGCAATTCGAGCTTCGATTTTAGTTCCGAAAAATTAAGACACTCAATGTCTTGTATCGTTTCGAGAATGGTGCGCGCCTTCCCTCTCAAGCTCGAAGCCAACGCGACGGTTTTCGTCGCGTTGTCCCAGAAATTCGCTTGCGCAATCAAGTTGAATTGTGAAAAATATTCTTGAAGGGGGACCGTCCCGTCGTAAGTATCGGGCTTTAATTTGTAACCGAGCCCGACGTTTGTTCCTATGGCGGCGTCTCCCGCAATTCGATTCGCGACATTGGCCACGTACGTACTCCCCGCTCTCGGATTCCCGACATAATTACACGCAACACTCGCGGTCGTGTTTCTCTCGATCGGGCGTGCATCATTATCACTCGCGACGTCCGCGACCGTGTTTCTTTTGATCGGGCGTACGCCTCTCTCACTCGCGCCGCCCGCGATCGCGCTCCCCTCGCGCGCGACCCGCGTCTCTTCGGCGTTCGCGCTTCGCGTCCCCATGTCCCCGGACGCTCTAATTAAGGAAGGACTTAGCTGGGAAACGTTGGCGTTCGTCCCTCGGAGTCGACGGAGCTCCTCCTCCTGTCGGCGGATCGTTGCCGCATACTCTTCGTCCCTTCGGGCCTGCTCCTGAAGACGTGCCACCGCAGCGTCGCGTTCCTTCAGCCGAGCCTCCATATCGCTGCAAAAAAGCTGTTGCTCCTCCTGTTCCAGCCGCCGCTCCTGGCGCAGCTTTTGAAGCTCCGAGTAGACGGCTTCGAAAGCGCCCGTCTCTGCCACCGTCACCCCCGCATCCAGCGGATGGGTCGCGCCCGCCTTCGTTCCTGCCGACGTCGCGGCCTGCGAACGGGTCCTCGGCGGGGTGTGCGTGGTCGTCATCTTGTTCGGGACACTGCGCCCGTCGCGTTTGATCCCGGACGAGCCCCCAAAATGTTGCGCTCAACCGCGCGTTCGCTGCACTCACAACACACAGACACACTCGCGAACGCGGCGCGCGTTCCCGTTGCCGGGAATAAAGACTCTCAGTAAAAAAGGAACTCGTTTAATGCGGAAATGAGATAATATACAGTCAGCTCGTGAACACGTCTGTTCGGCTCAAAGGCCCGGCGGTGAATCTGAATGCCGACATCTGTCAACAAACAACGACAGGCCCGTCGTCAAGCACGTCGTCAGGCAGCGCTTTGCGACTGCCTTCCGGGTTTCTACCGGGCGTCTCGGCTCGGGCGCAACATTTTCCTGCCCATTTCTTTCATATGATCCGTGTAATTTCCTTTTCTATTAAACGTGAACCCCAAATACTTAAAAGTTTTTACCTCCTCTATTCTTTCCTTACCTCATTTCCAATTTCTACCTAACTTGCCTCCACTATTAAAAATCATGACCTTTGTTTTTTCTGTACTTAGTTCTAGCTTCCTATCCTTCAAAAATCTTGTCAGTGTATCCATCATATCATCCAGTGCCTCTTTATTCTTAGCCAGTAGAACCATGTCGTCGGCGTAAGCTAACGACCATACCCTGTACATGCCCAATACAATACCACCTATATTTCGCTTCTCTAACGCCTCGTCTAAATCCGCAATATAAAAACTGAACAGGTCTGGACTCAGAACACAACCCTGCCTCACACCAATCTTCGTGATGAAGTTTCTCGTAATCCCTTTGTTTGTCCTGACTGATGTCTCCGTTTCTTCATACAGCCCTTTAATCCTGTTTAACAAGCTGCTGCCAACCCCTTTTTGTTCCAGTATCTTCCATAATTTCCCCCTCTCCACCTTGTCGAAAGCGGCTTTCAAGTCGATAAAAAGAGCAAACACCTTGTCATCTCCACGTTCCTTTACTTTCTCCCTCTGTACAATGTGGTTCAGAATAAAGATGTTGTCCATGGTAGATCTTCCCTTCCTGAAGCCCGCCTGACTTTCAGGCAGCATTTTTTTTGCTTCTATAACTTCCTTTAATCTATTCCTCAGAATTTCGGCATACACCTTATATGCTGAGCACAGCAGTGAAATTCCTCTGTAGTTTTCTGCCTTCTCTTTATCTCCTCTCTTATACAGCGGTACCACTATGCTCATTTTCCACTCCGACGGAATAGTTCCTTCCTTCCATATCTGCTTTATTAAGTCTACCAGACAACCCTTCACCGCTGAACCACAAAACCTCAAAGCTTCCATCGGGATTCCGTCTATTCCAGCTGCTTTGCCTAATTTCATCCTTTTTACTGCGTCCGTTATCTCCTCCTCCTCTAACTCTCTCCTCTTCTTGCTCGTACCTTTCGTGTTTCTCACCTCGTATTTCCATAGCAGTTGTACCGTCCCCTTCTTCACCTATCTTTCTCTCAGTTCCGTTCTCCTTCATTGTTATCTCCTTCTCCGTGCCTCCCAATAACTTCATAAAATGCTTTCTCCACTCTTCTCCTTGAATATTGTTCTCCGTCCATTCCTTCTTCTTTCTTTGCCTGTTTATAAACCTCCAAATATCTTTTTCATTCCTCAAATTTCTCAACTCCTTCTCTTCTTCCGCTCTTTTGTCTTTCCTTCTCCTCTCTAACAACTCCCTAAAGTCTCTCCTTCCTTCCATAAGGTCTTCTCTTCTGCCTTTCCCCTTCTTCCATCTCT
>NW_020221688.1:0-1345 GCF_003070985.1 Temnothorax curvispinosus
GCGCGCTGAGTGCCCGCCGTGCGGCCCGGCTGCTGCACCCGGGGGACGCCATGCTCTCGCGCATAATGCGCTTTGACGTCGCGGAGCGGCACAGCTGTTTTGCCTATGTAATTACAGATGGAGCATTTATAGGCTATGGAGTCCCCCGGATGCATTTTCTTTTAATGTTTCGCGAGGTGAGCCGGGTCGCAGTACTCGCCCTGCGGTCTGAGACGCGGGTGGCCAGTCTCGCCCACCCAGCACCGGGGACAGCAAACTTTCTCCGGCAATGGGTAGGCGAGCATAACCTTGCATGGATCTTGTTGCTGATGATGACCGCGCGCCTCGGCCATATTGTTCGGCGTGACTTAGCAGAAAAGAAGTTCAACGGAAAAGAAGTTAAAGGTAGAAAGTTGATAGAAAAAGTTATACACGGTGCCCCCGGCAGCGCCCGGAGAGCGCGGATGCAACGGGCCGCGTGTCCCGTCCACAGGGCCGCCCGCGGCGTATAACCTAGCAACGTTACAAGCACCACGTGGCACTTGCTCCGAGGCCAGGCGACACTCCGCGGAAGACACCCGTCGCAACCGCGGTCACCGCCCGCACCGGGTGACGCAGCAAAACTTAGGCGCGCGGATCCAGGGCGAGTAGGCACGGCACTCCACTTTATCGCGGCACTATAATTTTACCCCGGGGATACAATTGCGCAAGATTCGAAAAGAAAAACGAACTCCCGGGGAATGACACTTAAAGACGAACGGACGTCGCTTCCCGGCCGGCACACGCACGCGACACACACACACGGAAATCTAACCTAAGACCGTGTGCCGGCTGAAGCCCTCTGAGCTTTTAATCACGCTTTTAATTGATGGGTGTCAAATGTACAATTAAGTAGGGTAAATTAATTGAAATATAAATATGTCAAGTCAAAAATCAGGTGCAAAGTTAAGATTGATTAGATTGTGTTTGAATTTATTAAGCGTGTTAAATATTCTCAGATGATTTCTACACTTTGATCTTAGCTCAGAGAGCCGAGAAGCGATCACTAGAAGGTACTCGACTTTAACCCGACATAACCTGTCAAACCGTTAAACTCTAACTTATTTGAATACCCCTATTATTTGTATTTTCCTTATTATTATCATCGCTATGGTATTGCACCTCTTGGTTATTGGTTTCTCTTATCTCTTATCAAAGATTTTATCAAACTCTTGTCTGCTATTGAACCTATCCGTGTTTCTCTTTCTCAGAAACTATCTATTTCTAATGTACATTTGACCATTTTCCTCTAGTCTGACTACATACGATACTTGGACATACTTGGACGGCTCAAATCTATTTTTACTATTCTACCCGGTTTCCATTC
>NW_020221689.1:0-758 GCF_003070985.1 Temnothorax curvispinosus
GACATAAATGTATTTTTGTGTACAATTTAAGCGTATTTAAAATATTTTTGTCGTTAAAAAAAAATTTGACATTCCACAGAGGACTATTATGGCTCAGAGGCAGGCGGAAGAGGTGGGAATGAGGAGCATGCGATTATAAAAAAAAATATAATTTTTTACATAAAAAATATCTTTCACACTCCAAATAGTCCAAATTCGTCTTTTCTTATTCAGAAATTCTTTTTCTGGCATCCTTAAAGTCTTTCTGTACCGCTTAAAAATTACCAAATTTCTGGCAACGAAATTAAGTATTCCTATTTAATTAACAATTATTTCACATTTTTTTCTCATTCACACTACTCTTAGCTTTAATTTGCGTGCTGAAACATTAAATTTCGTCAATTTGTTTGTGAGTTATGAATTTTTAAATGAAACAAGTCATAACGTGCGTTTTTCAACATATAATTGTTATAAAAAAATATTTAAATAAATAATTTCCAAATTTTCTTTACATTGAATTTTAGTCGAAGGTATAAAGATATTATAATAATTTTTGGGAATTTTTTCAAAGTTATTAACATACTGAAAAACGCGTGGGACACGAAAGTGCATGGTTGGAGGAATTAAGTGGCGGAAAAAACGTTGAAGAAATTAGTGTTAATTACTTTTCAAAAACTAATTAAAGGTAATCTAATGCTTAATTTGTTTTTTAAATTCGTACGGTTTTGAATTTGGCGGTTATAACTATCGCGTCTTTGAGCGTCAGCCAATCAAATCAT
>NW_020221689.1:768-3897 GCF_003070985.1 Temnothorax curvispinosus
TTGTTTTATGACAATTGACGGAAATGTATTTGTATTATTAAACGTTGTGAAAAGACAAGAAGATATTTACCTGATTACAAACAAGTTTAACAAAAAAGAAAATTTTTATACATATCCTTTCCCTTCATCTCTTATTCGGATTTTTAAAGTGTCAAATCTGGGTGACCAAAGAATTGTACTACCATTGACAAATATTCAATCAAAATGTTGGTTAATACCCTACAAAGAATTTTTTGTTTCAGTTCCTCTTTTGCATTCTATGCCTATGTTTTAATTTTTTATTAAGCATTATGTACAGTAATACAAGCAACTTTTAAATATTAGTATTTTCCTTTACATTTGTATTATTTCAGTTTGTCGTTTTAAAATTTGTACCTGATGATTATCGACAACGATAATATTTACTACGATATCGGCCTCACAAAGTGGTTGATTGAAGTGAATGAAGATATGGAAGGTGAGACATATTGGCCACCGAATAATGTTGAAGCTGGAAGCTTGGTCCGTAAAGAAGTAAATGCAGACAAAACCTGGCCTAAATACCGTGTATATGTTAAGAGATATCACGGTATATGTTTATTTTTATTTACTCGAATCATTCTCCTTTTTGTTTTTTGTTTTTGTGTGGACGTTTATGGATTTATATATGATTTTTTAAAAATTGCCCGTTTTGATAATACCATTACCATTTTGCACGCTTATAGATGAATATATAAAAGCAAGAAACAATGTTCAAGGAATTACTAAACATGATGATTCTAATTATGAAACAGAAAAGGAATTAGGTAGAGGCAAGCGTAAAAAGAATAAGAACCCATTATTTACTTCAGATTCTGATGAAGATGAAGAAAAACGTGTAAAAAAATCGACCAAAGCTGTTGTACCTCCTCCAAATGTGCCACCACCTCTTCCTAATGATTTTTATAATACTGTCCCTACGTGTTCACATGGCAATGAAAGCCAGAAAAAGAAACTTGATATCAAAGTCAATTTGCGTAAATCCCGGAAGATACCGAAACAGCAAACTCCTTCTCGCTTTAATGTTAAAGAAAAAACACTACTTGTGCAAAATGTATTGGATGCAAGGAAAAGGGCAACAGAGCAATTGCAGAAAAAATTATGTTCGCAATCACTTTCCAGTAACAAAGTTACTAACGCTTCAAATTCAGAAGAATTTCTGAAGAAACAATCTCAGGAGCACCAAACTGAATTACAGATGCAAATTGAGAGATCGAAATGTAATAAACAGACATTGTCTGAGGATAATGAAGTGACTAAGAAGAATAACAATAAATTTCAACAGTCTGAGAAATTCCTACCATCGTTATCGAATATTGAAAAGAATTCAGATTTTGAAGATTTAGTTGACTTTACTAGTAGCACTGAAGACTCTGTCGCGAATGATACAACAATCAAGGAACATGTGGATATTCCCTCTAAAGCAGCATCAAACTTGAAGCACATGGAGTTATCACAGTTTGACGACAATATTGATAAGAGTCAGAATTCTTCCTCTACGACGTCAGAGAGAAAAAATAAAATGCAAGGTATATATTCTACATTTGGTTTTCATCTTTTGTGTCATGAATTAGACACAATCAGATCTATATGTTGACAATCACATTTAATATGCTGAATATTTCTGTTCTCTTATTTTCACTTATAATTATAAACATATATCTTCCTATACAAATCTGATTGTCTCTACTTCATGACACAAAAGATATTTTTTTCTGAAAGTAGAAATAAAAAAAGTAAAAATCATAATTTGTGAAACATTTATCAATGTAATTATTAATACAGAAAATGATTTCTCTTCAAAAGTTGAAAAATATTTTTGCTTTTTTTCCAGATTTGAAGTTTCACTTATCTGACGCGGACAGGAAATTATTGGAGGAAATAAGTCACAAAATAGATACAGTTATAACGAATCAAGGAAAACTAAACAGATGTTTGCTTCCTCAGGAAAAGAAAATACAGAAACCACATAACATGCCTTCTTTGCCTTTATGTAACGAAAGTGATGTCCAAGCAATGGAGAAATGGCTGTGTGATTCTGAAAATAACATTGCTTTGGTACAAATATTTTATTAAATTTTTGTATTGAATTTATTATTTTACTTTTTTTATGTTATTTTTTATTTTATCTGTTTTTATTTCATTTATCTTTCTTTCTTTTCTCTTGTCCAGTAGCATTTAATCGTTTTTTTTATAAATTGTATTATTTAATAGATTAATGACATTCAAAATAATTTAATTTTATTAATAAATTCTAGTTATATCTGATTATGAAATGTATATTTTTATTATATCTTTTGACTTGTGTATATTATTATTTTTAGTGTGATTATCTTACCTCTTTTGGATCTACTAGTGATGAAAGAAAAACTGCTACCATATTTATGCAAAGAGTTATGTATAATTCTTTGGCTAAAAAATATAATTTTGATGGCCATGGTGAGAAAAGAGGCTTTAAAACACTGAAACTGTGGACAGTTATTGAAGGTAAAATCCTAATGTCTCGTTAGTTTGCTCTCTAGTTAATATTGTCTTATCTATTATCTTTTTGCAAATTTGGAATACTTCATACCAACAAACTCCGAAATAATAATCCTACAATTTTGATATACATTATACTTATGTACTAAATTAGTGTACTAAATTACTGTACATTACTGTGTTTATATCCTTGTTGCAAATATATTCTTTAATTTATTTTTACTGTTTAACTTAATATGGATGTCTTATCCTCTAATAATTTTATTATTTCTTGTTTTGCAGGGGCTTTATCACTTAAATTTCCGGACAGCGACCTTGATACAGCACTTAAAACCATAAAGTCATGGCTACGAAATGCTAGCGGTAGGAAACAAGAGAAATGTATTGGCTCTGATAGTCATTAGAAAAACATTTTCTCTCGCCCACCTACCGAACACACACGTCCGAGCGATAAAAGCGTGAAGGCGCGAGAGAAGGCCTGCTACGGAGTAAACATCGGAAATCAGAGCAACCGGATGGAGCAACAAACTTGGGAAAGCGGACTCGATTAGGGGCTATCATGAGCTGTAAGGAACGTGCGCGAACCATCTTTCCGCAGAGATGACTTTGTTATCGTTGATCTCATTGACC
>NW_020221689.1:3907-4272 GCF_003070985.1 Temnothorax curvispinosus
TTTTTATCTTTTTCTAATTCTTAAAATTAGAAAAGAATAAAAAATTAGTTAAACCGAGATTAAAGTTAATCGGGATTGGTAGAAATGGACATTTTAAACATTTAAAACTAACATTGATAAGGGCCTAAGCAGAATGGCTGTCTTATAACCTTAAGGCAGTGTTTTATGCTTTAAGTCTTTGTCTTATGTAACGCACAATACTGTACAGTATACTGTATACTGTACTGTACAGTATTGTGCGTTACATAAGACAAAGACTTAAGGCATAAAACACTGCCAAAACAGCCATTCTGCTTAGGCCCTATCATGTCGATAAGACGTCGGTAAGACGTCGAAATCCGAGATCGATTAGACGTCGTCGATTA
>NW_020221690.1:0-3294 GCF_003070985.1 Temnothorax curvispinosus
ATCGTCCCACCATCTTCATGGCTCACTCGATTACTGATCGACTCCTGTCACCGTCGAACGCTGCACGGGGGAGTGCAGCTCACGCTCGGGCTCCTCCGCCTTCGATTCTGGATCCCTCGAGGTCGGACCGTGGTCAAACAGATGCTGCATCGGTGCGTCACGTGCACGCGATGGCGAGCGTTCACACCGCAGCCGCCCATGGGAAATCTTCCTCGAGGACGAGTCACACCAGCGCGCCCGTTCCTCCGGACCGGCTTGGACTACGCCGGCCCCATTCTCATCCGCACGAGCCGGGGACGAGGGCACAAGGCCCACAAGGCCTTCATCGCCGTGTTCGTCTGCCTCAGCTCCAAGGCCGTGCATCTCGACGTGGTCTCCGACTATACGACGGATGCATTTCTGGCTGCATTCCGTCGCTTCACAGCACGTCGAGGCCTCTGCGAGGAGATTTACTCGGACTGTGGCACCAATTTCGTCGGCGCTGACCGAGTTCTCCAAGATATGTTCCGCGCGTCATCCGCCGACGGCCGTCACATCGCCCATTCTGTCACCTCCGAAGGTGTGAAATGGCACTTTAATCCGCCTGCCGTACCACACTTCGGCGGACTTTGGGAGGCAGCGGTGAAATACACAAAACATCACCTGCGACGAGTGATCGGAGAGAGCACACTCACTTTCGAGGAAATGTCCACGTTCCTCGCACAAGTCGAAGCCTGCCTGAATTCACGACCGCTGCAGGCTTTATCTGACGACCCGGACGATATTTCCGCACTCACACCGGGGCATTTCCTGATCGGCGCCCCGCTGCTGGCCGTGCCCGAGCCTTCACTCGAGGAGACTGCCGACGGCACGCTATCCCGGTGGCAGCACATTCAGAAAATGCGCGATCACTTCTGGTCTCGATGGTCACGGGAATATATCCACGGGATAACAGCCCGGCCGAAGTGGCACAAAACCGAGGACGTCCCGGACGTGGGAGCCTTGTGCCTCGTGCGCTCCGAGAACACTCCGCCGAGTCGATGGCCTCTCGCCCGGATCGTGAGACTGCACCCAGGGGACGACGGCGTGGTCCGCGTTGCAAAGATTCGGACAGCCACCTCAGAGCTCGTGCGCCCGCTGTGCAAGCTCGTGCTACTTCCCTGGATCAAGGACCAGCCGCCGCCGACGGATGCGTGAGCCACTCGACATTTACGATTGTTTAATTGTCGGTCTCGGCCCTCAGCCTATGTTTAATTGCTGTCATCGGCCCTCAGCCTATGCTCAATTGTCTTTGTCGGCCCTCTGCCACTGTTTAATTATCTTCGTTGGCCTTCTGCCACAATTCACAGTTCACGTCGTAAAATTACTTTCGCGCATCACTTTCACATACCACGAACTCGCGTTACGCATATATCGCGAATATTTATGTGTCTTGCTCGGGATCGTCGCACGTTGTGACACTGCGCAGGCGCGCCACGCCGCTGGCGCTCGCCTGCACCACGCGCCGAAATCGCGTTCATTGAAATCGATCGCATATCGATTCTGTCGACCGCGACGTCAGGCGCCTCATCTAGCGAGCCAGCGAACACACCGTCCTGTTTCGTCAAGCCTGACAAGGCGGGCGGGATGTTTGAGATCGCAAACTTTAGCATCGCGACGAAGTCGCGTTCGGCTGCATGTCAGCACATGCACGCCTGCAGTAAATTGAGTAAAATCAGTAAATTAATATTCGCGTGAAATGCCGTTCAAAATTGTCACGGAAATATTCGGTATAGCATGGATCTTTCGGGATTAGCTTTCTAGAAACTTTAACATTGTCATCAATAATAAAGTCAAACAACAACGCTAGAACAAAGGAACGATCCATGCTATACACAAAACACTCGAAAACAGATGACGACCCCGTCGGGTCACCACGTGAAACCGGTGACGTCAGCTCCATGACGCGGGACTCCGACGGCCAATCACCCTCCCGAAATTTTGAGAAATCTGCAGGGAGGGAGTTTCGCCTCGGAGGTGTTAAAGGGACCGCCGCGCCGCTGCGCCGCGGAATCGATTTCGCTCGCAGATCACCGCTAGTATCTTTATACAACCGCTTTGCTTCACCGCTCATCACCGCTTTTCGCACTTAATTGCTATATCGCCGCGTTCGCCGAGCTAAACTCTGTGCGCGCTCTCGGTATTTAGCCTGAAAGGGAAACTCGTGTAAATGACTGTACATATATTGAACATTAAACTTTGTATTTCTGTACTTGCTGTTCCTCTCCGTTTCTTTTGTGGTCGTCCTCTACCGCGCGCTATCTCGCGCTACCGCGCGCTCTCGAGTCGTTGTATTTTTTACGGCGTGGTCACGACACGTTATTATAATACTACGCGAACCCGAAGAAAAAATTTTTATTAAATTTTGTATTATTTCTTGAACTATCGATCTATTTAATAACATATTGGACGGAATACTGCTACGAAGCTCTACAACAAATTTATTTAAGATATTAGTAAATTCTTCAAATTTAGATTGTATGTCAAAAGTCTCTTTCTGTATATTTTTAGTTTCATCAGTAGAAACATGCGTAGAAAAAGAAATAGAAGGTGTTAATCTTTCAGTGTCTCTATTTGTTTGAGACAAGTCATTATGTTTCTGAGAAATCACGTTACTATGTTTCTTAGATCTCTGCACTAAGTTACTACGTTTGTGAGGACTTACTACGTGTAAGTTATGTTTAGTTTTAATATGTTGTCTATAGACATATCTTTTGTGAAAGGATCTTTTACAATCTGTTACTGGACAAACGTACGTATCTTCAACCGTATGCATATAATCTAAGTGAAAAACAACGTTGTGTACGGCATGAACGTTTTTTCCACAAAAATAACAGTCCATTTTTTAATACACGACTTAAACTATTTTTCACATACTTTTAAAATATCTTGTATGTAAGGACGTGATTTATCAAATTCAGTTTGACGTTTATAAACTGCCCTTTGTATAAGTAAATACAAATGTTCTGCTTGTACAAGGTAACACATATATAAGAGGTGTGAAGTAGTTTAAATATTGTATTAAACGCTTTCCGTACACTTTCAACGTGATACTTAATAGTACAATCTCAAATGATAAAACGTGTTCTTATCTCGTACAGAGACGGCTCTTCGGTGAGTATGTACGGTTGAACTGAGTAGGCGTGTTTTCTGTTAAGAGATTTTTGTTTTTGCATCTCCACTACACGTCCAATATCCATTGGTGACTAAAAAATAAAAATAGATTAATAAATTTATGTAAGTTGAGTATGACATATATTTATAATAATAGGTCAT